>NC_133384.1:27023121-27326378 GCF_049309525.1 Garra rufa | reverse complement strand
TATTATATTATATTATATTATATTATATTATATTATATTATATGCAAAATAAAATAAAAAAAATAATTTTAAATCATAAAATATATTTTATGCTATATAAAAATCGGCATTGTAAAAAACAATCTTTTTGTATATTATATTATATTATATTATATATGAAAAATAAAAATTCAAATATATGTTCATATATGTATAAATATATGTTAAAAATGCCTGAAATTAGGAAAAAAATGTCTCCAATATATTTCTGTAAATATATATTTTAAATCTATAGTAGCATTATATTATATTATATTATATTATATTATATTATATTATATACTAAATTAAATAAAAAATGAATTTAGTCTTAAAATATATTTTGTGCTATATAAAAATCTGCATCGTAAAAGACCTTAAAAATGTATTTCTATAAATAAAACATTATTTTAAAATCTATAGTAGCAAAACATTTTGGCCCTGTTTTTTGTATAATTTGTGTGTAATATACACACTTCAAATATTCAATAAATCTCATTTGTGATTCTCACTCTTGTTCTTTCCTACAGGCAATATAATGAAAAAAGATTATTATAACAAATTCTATAAAGAAACTTAAGCACAGAACAGATTTTTCAGTCTGTTTGGTGTGATTCTTACGGAACAGAAATGAAACACTTCCCCTTTAAGAAATAATGTAAATGCCAAATT
The DNA here is from genome assembly GCF_049309525.1 of Garra rufa. NCBI lineage: Eukaryota > Metazoa > Chordata > Actinopteri > Cypriniformes > Cyprinidae > Garra > Garra rufa. Next base: position 27,325,688 of record NC_133384.1, on the reverse strand, counting down.
CATGGCCAGTTGCTAAAGATTCTAATTCATCCTTTTATGTCATCCATTTCTCCACTAGAATGCTCGGCATGACGATTACTGTAGAGGAAACGCAGACTCAGAGAACAGATGGGCCGGACTGATGAGAGGGAACTGTAGAATCTTACCCATCAATCCTGTGTGAACGATCTCCAAGGACTCACATGTGGTCAGCTACCGTCTGCCGTGTTTCCAAGTATAGGCCGTAAGAACACACACACTTTTGCACATACTCTCACCCCTGACTCGTGGGTGGGCTTTAGCAGAACCCAGACGTACAGATGTGCACCGCCAGATGAGCATCGCTATCCCACTTAATGCCTCTTTCGTCTTTTCTTTTACTCCATCCCCCTCTCTGTCCCCTTCCATTACCTTTCTCTCCTCTTCCTTCTCAACAGCTCTGGTCTCTACTATTCTTACACCGTAATCAGGAAACACTTCAACGCAGCCTCTTGAATGTAACATTTAATTAACCCTGCAATTATTGCATCTGGAGCTTATTAACATATCAAATGAGCAACCGCTGGGACGCAAAAAGGAACTGGGCTTTCGGAAGGCATTGATTACCTTTTCAATGCACAGCTTGCTTCAGTATGACTCATTGTGTTTAAAGCAGCTTGTTCGTTTTCCCCCGTGCTCATTTTGTAAAATGTAAATGTGTTTTAGCACATTTTCTCAGCTCATTAGTTTGAGGTTCACGTCAGTAGCATGCAGAGCTGCTGCGGCTGATGGAGTTGGTGGAGGTGATGCACATCTTTCTGCAGGTTTGCAGTGTTGAGGGAATATTTGAATAATTTCTTGTTTGTTTGTTGATTACGCCAAAGTTGATCGGCTCGGCGGGAGGGACGTTTCTGTCTTTAACCTGTCAGGCAAACCCTGTGATCTGTTTGATCTGAGTTGCAGGTGCTTGTCATGTCAGGGACTTTTTTACAGATACTGTATCACTAGGAGATCTGACGACTAGGAGAGAGCAGCTCTATAATTAGGCTGCATGTTGTGATGTTTGCTAAGGCAAGCATCACTTCTACTATTGCTCATACTTGAATTGTTCATATACAGTTGAAATCAAAAGTTTACAGAATCTGCTAAATGTTAATTATTTGACTGAAATAAGAGGGATCATGCAAAATGCATGTTATTTTTTATTTATTACTGACCTGAATAAGATATTTCACATAAAAGACATTTACGTATAGTCCACAAGAGAAAATAATAATTGAATTTATAAAAATTACTCTGTTCAAAAGTTAACATACACTTGATACTTAATACTGTGTTGTTACCTGAATGATCCACAGTGTTTGTTTAGTGATAGTTGTTCATGAGTTCCTTGTTTGTCGTGAACAGTTAAACTGCCTGCTATTCTTCAGAAAAATATCTCAGGTCCCACGGATTTCTTGGTTTTTCAGCATTTTTGTGTATTTGAACCTTTTCAACAATGACTGTATGATTTTGAGATCTTTTCACACTGAGAACAACTGAGGGACTATTACAGAAGGTTCAAACGCTCACTGATGCTTCAGAAGGAAAAACGATGCATTAAGAGCCGGGGGGTGAAAACTTTTGAACGAAATGAGGATGTGTGCATTTTTCTTATTTTGCCTAAATATCTTACTGTTTTTATTTGGTACTGCCCTTCAGAAACTATAGAAGATACTTACATGTTCCCCAGATGACAAAATAAGTTAAATTTACCCTGATCTTCAAATTCCAAAAGTTTTCACCCCTGGCTCTTAATGCATTGTTTTTCCTTGTGAAGCACCAGTGAGCATTTGAACCTTTTGTAATAGTTCCAGTTGTCCTCAGTTGTCCTCAGTGTTAAAAGGTCGATCTCAAAATCATACAGTCATTGTTGGAAAGGGTTCAAATACACAAAAATGCTGAATGACCAAAGAATTTGTGGAACCTGAAGGACTTTTCTGAAGAACAGCAGGTAGTTTAAATGTTCAGGACAAAGAAAGCACTCACGAACAACTATAACTAAATAAAACAGCTGTGGATCACTCAGGTAACAACACACTACAATATTAAGAATCAACCGTATGTAAACTTTAGAACTGGGTCATTTTTATAAATTCATCTATTTTCTCTTGTGGACTATATGTAAATGTCTTTCAAGTGAAATATCTTATTTAGGTCAGTACTAAATAAAAAATAACATGCATTTTGTTGTGCTGTCCTTGACCAGCACATGAGCAGCAAAGGACCAGCATAAACCAGCTAAGGACCAGCTTAAACCACCATCAAAACTACCTAACCAGCATATGCTGTTTTTTTCACCAGGGAATTTAATAGTTAGCATTTTTGTCTCTTTCTATGATCCAAACTTTGGTCAGTCATGTGTTTCATTGCTGAAACAGGGCACTGAATTTTAAATGATCTATTCTAACCGCACATGTTTGTCTTTGACCTCCGATGGTGTTCTTTGCATCCGCGGCTTTGCACAGATGGCTTTAATTGTGATTTTGCAGGCATGATGAGTTCTGCCCTTAGAAGACAATAAGCACTTTGGCACACAATACTATGTGTTTGTTGGTAGCAGAGCATATGGAGAGACTTGTAGGAGTGAAGTGGGGTACCAGGTGCTGGGGTTCTGTGATGGAGTCTATTGTTAACCAATGGAGTCAATGGCGTACCTTGATGAGTAGTTTTATCAAAAGATTGCCTTGTCCTTGGAACAAAGACATAGGGAGAGAGAAAAGGGTGAAGAAGTGACAGAAAGCAATTATTTCTGAGAGAGGGCACCTTCGGAGCCTGGTGAACATATGTGAGATCTCACATGTGGAGAGAGGTCTGATTGGCCAGGAGCTGATGAGAAAACCCACACAGGTGTGTTTCTACCAATCTCACAACCCTCAGGGGGCCACGGACGAACTACAGCCGGACATGAGAGACTCTTCATTGGTTTCAATTACTTACTTTATCTATCTATCTATCTATCTATCTATCTATCTATCTATCTATCTATCTATCTATCTATCTATCTATCTATCTATCTATCTATCTATCTATCTATCTATCTATCTATCTATCTATCTATCTATCTATCTATCTATCTATCTATCTATCTATCTATCTATCTATCTATCTATCAATCTAATCTAATCTAATCTAATCTAATCTAATCTATCTAATCTATCTAATCTCTCTATGGGTGTAAAGGTACACAGGATTCAGTATCCCATACATTACATTTTGGGAAATTATTGCAATGCAGTTTTGTGTGCCTGTCCTTTTGAAAGACTGTTTCCACCACTGAATAAAAAAAAGAGATAATTGCTACTTCTTATTTCACAATCCTGACATTTTTATTTGCAAAAAAATAAAAGTTTAAAAAAAAGTTTACGTCTTGCAATTCTGACTTTTTTTTTCTCAGAATTGTGAGATATAAACTCGCAATTCCAAGTAATAAAGTCAAAACTGTAAGATATCACAATCATTACTTTTTTTTATTTCTGAGTTTACATCTCACGATTGTGAAGTTTTTCTCTGAACTGCGTTTACTGAGTTTAGAACAAGCGAGTTATTAAGTCAGAATTGTGAATTATTATTAACAGAATTGTTAATAACGAGTTATTAAGTCAGAATTGTGAGATAAATGTCACAATTCTGAGAAAATATCTGTTTTTTCCTTAGAACTGGACTTTATAACTCACAATTATGGGAAATGAAGAATTACTAGATATAAACTTACAATTGTGAGAAAAAAAGTCTGAATTATGAGATACAAACACGCAGTTCTGTGAATTAAAAGTCAGAAGTGTAGGTTTATATCTCACAATTCTGACTTTGCGAGTTGATATCTAGAAAATAACTCAAAATTGTGTGCTCTAAAGTCAGCATTCTGAGATATAAACTCACAATTCTGAGGAAAAAAAGTCACAATTGCAAGATATATCACACAATTCTGAAAAAAGTCTTTATTTCTAGATATAAACTTGCAAAGTCAGAATTGCAAGATATAAACCTACAATTCTGACTTTTTATTCTCAGATATACGAGTCTGAATCTTTTAATTCTGACTTTTTCAGAATAGTGTGATTATATCTATATATCTGAGAAAAACAGTCAGAATTGCTAGATATAAACTCGCAATTGCAAGAAAAAAAGTTAAAAGATGCAAACTCGCAGTTCTGAGAATAAAAAGACAGAATTGTAGCTTTATATCTCGCAAATCTGACTTTGCAAGTTTATATCTAGAAATTCAGACTTTTTTTCAGAATTGTGTGATATATCTTGCAATTGTGACTTTTTTCTCAGAATTGTGAGTTTATATCTTAGAATGCTGACTTTAGAATACACAATTGTGAGATATTAAATCAGAATTGTGAGATAAATGTCACGATTCTGAGAAAATATCAGGGTTTTTTTTCCTCAGAACTGGACTTTGCAACTCACAATTGCAAGTTTATATCTTACAATTCTGAGAAAAACAGTCCGAATTGCTAGATATAAACTTATGAGAAAAAAAAATATATATATTATACAAACATGCAGTTCTGAGAATAAAAAGTCGTAATTGTAGGCTTTTATCTCACAGTTCTGACTTTGCGAGTTTATATCTAGCATTTCTGCCTTTTTTTCTCAGAAATGTGAGTTTATATCTTGCAATTGTGATTTTTTTTTTCCGAATTGCAAGTTTATATCTCATAATGCTGACTTTAAAACAAACAATTGTGAGCTATAAAGTCAGAATTGTGCGTTTATATCTCACAACGGTCAGAATTGGGAGATATAAACTTGGAATTGCACGAAAAAAAGTCAGAATTATGATACAAACACGCAGTTCTGAAAATAAAAAGTCAGAATTTTAGGTTTATATCTCACAATTCTGACTTTGCCAGTTTATATCTAGAAATTCAGACTTTTTTCAGAGTTGTGTGATATATCTTGCAATTATGACTTTTTTCTCAGAATTGCGAGTTTATATCTCAAAAAATGCTGACTTTAGAACACACAGTTGTGAGTTATTAAGTCAAAATTGTGAGATAAATGTCACAGTTCTGAGAAAATATAATAATATAATATAATATAATATAATATAATAATATAATTTTTTTTTTTCTCAGAACTGGGCTTTTTAACTCAAAATTGCGAGTTTATATCTCTGAGAGAACAGTCAGAATTGCTAGATATAAACTTACAATTGCAAGAAAAAAAGTCAGAATTATGAGATACAAACGCGCAGTTCTGATAAGTCCGAATTGTAGGTTTATATCTCGCAATTCTGACTTTGTAACTCCCAAGTCTGAGAAAAAAGTCAGAATTTCTAGATGTAAACTTGCAATTGCAAGAAATAAGAGAATTCTGAGATACAAACACGCAGTTCTGAGAATAAAAAAGTCAGAATTGTAAGTTTATTTCTCCCAATTCTGATTTTATTTCTCACAATTGCGAGTTTATATCCCGCAATTCTGACTTTATATCACATAATTCTGAGAAAAAAAGTCAGAATTACAAGTTTATATCCCACGATTATGAAAAAAAAAAAAAAACATCAGAATTGCGAGAAAAAATATATTTGTGAGAAAAGTCACAATTACCTTTTTTAACTTATTTTTATTCAGTGGCGGAAACCGGCTTCAATTTCCGTCCGTCTGAATCTATATGTCATTTGTTCTTTCTGTCCGTAAGACCTTGAAACGTTCAAGCTTAAAGGCTTTTTAAATTTTTTTTGTGTGTAATACCTTTAAATTTCAATTCATTTCACAGTGAATTTTTCTCGAATCATCCTTAACATTTGCAAACCAGTAAATGCATTTCTCAAAACAGTTTGTACAGAAAGCACACAATAGGTGACCAGCAAAAGCCTGTAAGTTATTCAAAATCCTTAGTTCATCCCAAAAGTAAATATTTATGTCAATGGGCATATCAGTGTCATCAGCATGACAAATCCCAGTGTCACTGTACACAAAGTAGACAGTCAAATAGCTTATCCATGTTGTCAATATAACTGTGTACTCCATCAATATTTCCTGATATAAACTTTGGCTAAATGTTGATGTCAATGATTGGATACATTACTGTATGTGGGTTGTATACTGGGTTACACATTACTGTATATGAGATATTGATTGCAAGACATTGGACAGGATTTACATGTACGCATTTACTTTTGGTCTGTCAGCAAATTCAGTACAATGTCATTGCGAAACAAGCATATACATAATAGAATGTCAAGTTAGCCACTTTCCCCTTTATAAGTGAAAGTCAAGATTCATCTGAGAGCAGTTTATCAATTCAGGACACATTTACATAAATATTTAATAAAAAATATATAGACAATTTTGACAACTGCTTCAACCATTTTGCATTTAAAGGAATTAAGCAAATTAAAATTCTTTAATTAATTACTCACTCTCAAACCCATAAGACCTTCCTTCATCTTTGGAACACAACTCAAAAAATCCGAAATCTCTCTGACCCTCCATAGACAGCAACACAACTGACATGTTCAAGGCCCAAAAAGGTAGTAAGGACATTAAAATAGTCAATGTGACATCAGTGGTTCAACCTTAATTTTCTAAAGCTAAGAGAATACTTTTTGTGCCAGTCTTTGACACGTGTTCAATATTAAAGGTGTCATCGGATGCAAAACTTTTGTTGTGTGTTGGTAATTTGTGTACACAACCACCCTACAATGATAAAAATCCACCCAGTGGTATTTTTTAATCTTTAAAAATAATATCCCCTTTTTAAAATCAGGTCATTCTCAGCTTCTTGTTGTTGTGATGGCACACAGTTGATTGACATTAGCATCTTACCTTAGACTCAACCTCACCGAGCTGAAACAGTCCGAATACGATCGCCATTGTGTGACTCAGGTACAGAGGAAGACTCTAATTGAGCGATTGAGGTGTTCTGTTGTTGGATGTAATAATGAACAAAGCAGTAGTCATTTACTACCGACATCTGAGCCGCTGAAGACGCAGAGGATTAACGTTACTTTCGGTTTTAAAAGTAAAGCGCCGATCCCGATCTACATTTGCGTCTATGTTCATGTGAATCATTCGTGATGCAGCTTCACCCACAGCAGAAGTGGGTATAAGGGTTTTTTTATGCATCTTTGCAAATGGCCTTTCTTAATAATGTGCTTGTTGGCAAGTTTTGTTGATAAACGCAGCTAAATGCGGCTAAACACGGCTAAATGTGGCTAAAGTAAACATTACACCTCATAATCCCACAGCAGAGAGGGGGCGGGGAGAGCAGAGCTCATTTGCATTTAAAGGGCCCATGAAATAAAATGAGCTGATATTTTGAAGAGCTGATTTTGACAAGGTAAAAGGGTGTGTTTTTTACACTACTATTAAGAATTTTTATTCCATGGAATGTCTGGATACTGGATTCTGATTGGCTGGCAGGTGTGCAGTAAAACCGTTTAATGCACAGGTAGTTCCAAGTCAGTTTAATTACCGTTCTATATTAATGCGCTGCTTTAATTGATGCACGCAAAAGCACAAAGAGAGAGAGAGAGAGAGATCATTGAAGGATTCCGTGGAGCAGCAGCAAGAAGATTAGCTCCTGATTGTTTTATCTTTAATTTATCTTTAATTTTATTTTAAGATAAGACAAACATTCAGTTTTGATGAACTGAAGACCAGAAATACTTCCTACTACTTATATTTCTTGAAAGAAGTTTAATTAAACAAAAAAAAGAAAAAAACAAGAAAGAGGACAGCTGACTGAGAGTGGCCCGAAAGGTCCTACAACTGCCTCCAAGGAAAAGAAAGAGAGAGAAGGAAAACTCTCAAAAAAGGATATTCATGTTGGAGAAGATAAGATCAAACAACAAAAAGATATCAAAAACAAAACTGAGAAATACCCTGCAGGAGAAAGGAGGTAAAGACATTTAAATGGACTGCTATTTCACGGCTCTCTGTGTGATTTTGCTTAGAGGAACAAGATAAAGGGACATTTTGGACATAACTGGACTCTTTTTATAAATCAGTACTTTTTTTTGATCTATTTTTTGCTATATTTTTTTATTTTTATAACTTTATATCCTGACCAAGAAAAAATAAACAATACACTGGCAGTTAATTCAGTTGATTGTTTACATTCTAAATCAACCATGGCCAGTGCAGCATCTTGGCCCCGCCCCTTCATCTACCCTCAGAAGAGTTCCGAGAAATCCAGGCAACTCCTTAGACAGAAGCAGATAAAGGAAACACCTGAAACATTGTTTGCTGACCAAGACCTTAATGTCCTGACTAACCTGCTCTTCTACACCGAACACAGCCCTTTATGGCACACTGCCCTCTGTCAGCATTTTCCCTTCACCAAGAAAAGAGGCATCTGTAAAGGCAGACAAATTCTAGTATTTGAAGATACTGAATACAACAATGAAACAAGATTTTTGACCTTAAACTTATATCAAAATGGTACTGTCATGATACAAGCATCAGAGTCTGCTCTCAAAGTCTTCATTGAAGAATTTGAAGTAATGAAAACACTTGCACTGTCTGAGGATGAAGATGATGATCCCATTCAAGTTAACAAGGATCCAAACACTGATGCCTCACCTGGAAAATCAGGCCAAAAGATCACAGTGACTCCAACAACTGTAACTTCAATGTCAAAAATGAAAGACCGTTTCTCACTCCTGGAAGTAGAGGTAGTAGAGTTAAAAGAATTCATTCTCTCCCACCTAAACAACAGCAGCAACATGGAAAAGCTTACAAATGACCTACTGAATTTGAGACAAGAGATTAAATATCTGCAGAGAGACAGAGAAGAAATGTCAAAGGAGCTTCAACAAACTAAAGCTGAATTGAATGAAATAAAATCAACTTTAGGAAAACAACTAACAGAAGTCAGAGCAGAAATGCAGGAGGAGCTCTCAGCCTTAAAGTCAATACTCCACTCCAAGGATGAACTCATCAACAGTTTGAAAGAAAAACTCAATTCTGTTTCAACACCTAAACAGTCCTCTCCTGAACCAGCAATGAGCTCAGAGACCCTCATGAAAAATCCTCAAACTGTACAACTACCGATGAAGGAAGAGTCTCACTGCTCAACTGATCCAGCAGTCCAGATCGACATCCCCGCTACAGAAGACCCGAGAGAAACACACGCTCTTATCCTGATGGACTCGAATGGGAAATACATCAATGAGAAACTTCTATTCCCAAATATGACAGCCAAGAAAATCTGGTGCCCAGACACAAAAAGCGCTTTTCAGATCCTGTCTGATCGAAACCTGAATGAACAGTATAAACACATCGTAATCCACACAGGGACAAATGATTTAAGGGCCATGAAGGGTCATGTAGCTCCAGTAATCAGAGAGGTAGCAATCAGAGCCACACAACGTTTCCCAGAGGCAAAAATAACTCTGTCCGCATTACTACCACGCATTGATGTACCATTCCACGTGATTCATGGAAATAATGTGGAACTGTCCAGAAGCTGTGCACTTATTCCTAATGTTTATCTGGCCCATCACAAAGATATACGACCGCATCATATGTATGACCATGTGCATCTCAACAAACAAGGAGTGAAAGTCTTCGCCAGAGTGATAAAAAGCACAGCCCTTGGAAACGCCCCAAGAAACAACAGAAACCCCAACAACAAGAGAAGCTCACAGCCGACAAGAACCCTTCATCCTTCAACAGAGACCAGCCCAGCCACCAGACCGCCATCACAACACAAGAGCTATGCAGCGGCTGTTCAACGACCTCAAAACCCTGCTGCTGCTGAACTCAACCAGATAAGACATCTGCTGAACACTATCTGCTCCAGACTGATGACATAACCTGCATAACCCACACATGTTTTACATATATGTACTTATACACACACAGACATTTACTGACAAACCTACTCATGAAATCATTTAAAATCAGTTGTTGGAATATACAGGGTCTGCGCTCTTCCACATTTGGTAACAAGTCTGCAGACCAAGACTTACTCAGTAGTGTAACAGATATGGACATTTGTATCTTTCATGAAACGTGGTGTCGCAGTAATGAAACTTTACACTGTCCAACAGGATACAAAGAAATTGTCGTTCCTTCATTAAAAAATTCTAAAATAAAACATGGCCGTGACTCAGGTGGAATACTTATTTGGCACAAAGAAAATTTGAAGCACTTAATAAAAATCATTAAAACTGAAAATTCATCTATTTGGCTTGAAGTGAAATCAGTTATGTCACAGAATAATCTTTACCTCTGTGCACTCTATATTCCACCTCACGACTCTCCCTATTTCAAAGAAGAAAGCTTTCTAAATTTACAGACTGACATCTTGCACTTTCAGTCAAGAGGAAATATTCTCATATGTGGAGACTTAAATGCCAGGACTGGAAGAGAAATTGATTATATAGACGTAGATAATAATCACATATCCAATGACACCACGTTTCATTCTTCATTAATAATCACACCAAGAAACAGCTATGATAGTTTAGTCAACCCCAATGGAAAGCAAATGTTAAAACTTTGTAAAAGTTTAGGGCTACACATCATTAATGGCAGAACCAGAGGAGATAGTTTTGGTAGATTCACTTATTGCTCCAGATTAGGAGCCAGTGTGGTCGATTACTCCATAACAGATATCGATCCAAACTTTATTCATGCTTTCACAGTCAGACCTCAACTCCCGATTTCGGATCACTGCCAAACTGTGCTATACCTGAAATCACCATCTGAAAATGCTGAACCTTCTGCAGCTAAATCTGAAAAACTGATTTCTTTGAAACCCAAACTCAGATGGACCCAGTCTAGCTCTGAACAATTCAAAGAAAACATGAACTGTCCTACTATATTAAAAATGCTGGATGACTTCATATCAACTAATTTCACCTCAGACGTTAATGGAATAAACTTAGCAACAGCAAATATAAATCACATATTCAAAACATTAGCAACTCTATCTAACATTAAACAACAACGCAAACATAAAAGAAATCAACAGGAAAAAACAAAGGATGTTTGGTTTGATATTGAATGTACTAAGGCCAGAAAAGAACTAAGAAGACTCTCTAACAACAAACACAAAGATCCGTCCAATCAGACATTACGGCTCAGTTATTCTGACTGTCTCAAAAATTACAAAAAACTATTGTGGAACAAAAGAGAAAATTATTTTAAAACCAAAATTGATGAAATTGATAAATCAATAGACCAAAACAATTTCTGGAATCTATATAAAAAACTTGAAAAGCCCAAATTAGAGATCTCACTTCAAAATGGCACTATTTGGAAATCTTATTTTGAAAATCTTTATAAAAAAATTGAACCAGATGATCTCAACCTGCCTCAGAGTAAAATAAAAGAACAACTAGAAGACATGAAGAAAACAATTCAAAAATATCAAAACCCACTGGATACATTCATAACAATATCTGAAATAATGGAACATATAAAAAAATCTTAAACTAAAGAAAGCATGTGGGCAAGATAATATTAGCAATGAAATGCTTAAACTCAGCAGTCCCAACATGATTAAAGCTCTAGCCAAATTATTCAATCTGGTTTTGTGGTCTGGTGACTTCCCTGAGATCTGGTCTGAAGGACTGATCACACCTATATATAAAAAAGGAGATAAATTTGATCCCAGTAATTACCGGGGCATTTGTGTAGGCAGTAATCTAGCAAAGCTTTTTTGCAATATAATAAACGGCCGCATAGTAACATTCCTTACAAAACACAACATCCTAAATAAATCACAAATTGGCTTTTTACCAAAACACCGAACGTCTGACCACATCTATTCTCTCCACACTCTTGTTGACAAAAATCTAAAAGGCAAACAAAGAAAAATATTTACATGTTTTGTTGATTTTAAAAAAGCTTTCGACTCTATCTGGCATGATGGATTACTATACAAATTATTACAAATTGGCATTGGTGGAAAAACATTCAAAGTTATACAATCAATATATAAAAACAGTAAAAGTGCGGTTAAAATTGGCAATCTCAGAAGTGAGTTCTTCCAGCAGGGTCGTGGAGTGAGGCAGGGATGCAGTCTGAGCCCAACCCTGTTTAACATCTACATCAACGAGCTGGCAGAAGCTCTAGACCGCTCTGACCAAATCCCAGGCCTCTCTCTACACGACTCTGAAATAAAATGCCTTCTGTATGCGGACGACCTGGTCCTGCTGTCTCCTACAGCTGAGGGTCTCCAGCGCAGCCTGGCCCTGCTGGAACAGTACTGTGAGGAATGGGCATTGACAGTAAACCTGGACAAAACCAGAGTCATGGTGTTTCAAAAGAAGGCCAGGTCTCAGGGAAACAGATACCAGTTCTATTACGGAGGGGAAGTCCTAGAGCACAGCACCAGCTACACTTACCTGGGTATTGAGATCTCAGCATCAGGCAGCTTCAGTCTGGCTGTGAAGGCCTTGCATGAGAAGGCCAGGAGGGCATTTTATGCCATAAAATCACGATTTGGACAATTAAAACTACCAGTTAGAACATGGATTAAATTATATCAAGCAATCATTAAACCAATTCTACTGTACGGGAGTGAAATTTGGGGACCAGTATTAAAGTTTGAAAATTGGGATAAAAGTTTAATAGAAAAAACACAATTGGAATTTGCAAAAAACATACTAATGGTAAACAGAAGCACTTCTAACAATGCCTGCAGAGCTGAACTGGGCTTATACCCCTTACAGATTGAAATTAGAAAAAGAGCTATTCAATTCTGGCATCACCTGACTCAATCTGACACCAACTCTCTTCAATATAAAGCCCTTCTTGCCAATGAATCCCCCATAGTATCTCATCCTCTAAATACACTCGTCCTCCAACTAATAAATAAAACTCAAGCTGAGTCTGACTCCAACCACAACCCTAACATCCGTAAAGAAATTGACAAAGATCTAAAGTATAATTATGATGAAAAATTAAAAAATGAATTTAATCTCCAAACCAAACTCCAGTGTTATTCGGCCCTAAACAGAACCACCAAATTGGCAGATTACTTATCAATTAAACACATCAAAGAAAGGCAAATTCTTACAAAATATCGACTCAGTGACCATGAATTAGAAATAGAAAAAGGAAGACACAAAAAAACATGGATTCCTAGAGAACAGCGAATGTGTAAACACTGTAACTTGAGTCAAATAGAGGATGAGAAACACTTTCTTCTTGTCTGCCCCAAATACACCACTACAAGGCAAATCTTCTTTCCACAATTTGAAGCATTGAATTGTTCATTTTTGTCTCTAAATGACTCAGAGAAATTACATTATATACTCGGAGAGCATGATGTGACAGTCAAACTAGCTGCAAAATATGTATATACTATACACACCATACGAAATGGTTAATTATTTATATTTAATTTCAAATATTGTTCACTATGTATTTGTCATTATTATAATCAATCTTAGAAATACTGTCTGCTGTTTTTATGTTTATTTATTGTATTTAATTTAATATATTTTCTCAAATTTATTGTCTGTTTTATTAACTTGATGTTATTATACTCTGTATATAAAATGCTTTGGCAATACTGTAACAAATGTCATGCCAATAAAGCTACTTGAACTGAACTGAGAGAGAGAGAGAGAGAGAGAGAGAGAGAGAGAGAGAGAGGGGGAGGAGATCGCATTGTGCTGCGCACATACACAAACATCTTGTCAGCGTTTGCCTGCGATCCTTATTAAAATAGCCTGGATACTAGATCGCTACATTATATTCCTCAGCAACGAGGTGGTAAAGCTGCTGTTTTTGAATGAATTGTTGTTTGTAGAGAGAGACGCACAGCATGCAGGCACACACACAACTGTCATCTCTCTTGCCTTCACACTCTCTCTTGGTCGATCGATAATCTACTGAAACAAATGCTATTTTTCATTCAAATAAATGTGATTTTACCGGACTATTTAATCTCTGAGTCTGATTTGAAGCAGGCAGAATGCTAGAGCTGCGTGTCATAACTGACGAAAATAACCGTCTTTTTTATCCATTCAGTCAAATTTTGCGCTGCAAATATCAATCCTAGTTTTAATTTGTCTATAACCATGGAATAAGCGGGATAATCAATGGTTTGCCGTGCGTTAAAGGATTTAAAATGCACTTCGCGGAGGCAACCACCCTCCGCTTCGCGTCGGGCGGTTATTAGCCTCCACGTCGTGCATTTAAAATCCTTTAACGCACGGCAAACCGTTGATTATCCCTTACTTAACCAAAGTATATTACAGACTTTTTATTAAGACCCTAAAGATTCATATGAACTTGTGGAAAATGGGCATCCGATGACCCCTTTAAGGTGGAATCACTATTATGGACTATTTTAACAAAGTCCTTACTACCTTTCTGGGCCTTGAATGTGTCAGTTGTGTTGCTGTCTATGGAGGGTCAGAAAGCTTTCAGATTTTTTTGTGTTGTGTTCCGAAGATGAACAAAGGTCTTACAGGTTTGGAACGACATGAGGGTGAGTGATTAATAATAGAATTTTCATTTTTGGATAAACTTTGCCTTCAATGACTTATGCAGTAAAGTAATGCTTAGATGTTGCATTACTGAAAACCAGTATATGTTTTAATGAACATGACTTAAGCAATTGATAATGCAGAATTTGTACAATAAACCACGAATTGGCATTTAGTTCAAAAGAATGAGAAATTGCTTTTATGCTGTGCACAAGTGACTGGATGGTGTGAAGATTAAACAAGCAGTTTTGAGTACTTCAAATGTGATCTGAAAAATACCAAAGCACTTGGAAAAAACCTGTAAACTGAATAAGAGAAAAATTGTAACATCGCAATTAAACACTGAATTAAAAAAAGAGAAAAGAATGTCCTCTTGTAAGAGCAAATTTAAAATGAAAGCGCTTAAGTGCTCTGGCGTCCAACAAGGTTACTGGAAATATTTTTGCCGTTTCCAGTCTCCCTTTGTGTCAGTGTTTGTAGGTGCGTGTTATTTTATTACCTCTGAATGTGTGCTGTTCGAGGTCATGATGGAAAGTATGAATTTAACAACACTTTGCTTTCACGGCGGCTCGACAAGCCACCTTGTCTCTGGGAGGAGTTGTGGCTTTGTCTAATCTAATTTTGCTGTGCAGCTGCCTGGCTCTCTGACGTCAGGCCTTTGTGCTTCAAAGGCAAGCCCACAGAAACTGTGTGACAGGGAAATATGGAAGGAGTTATTTTGCTTCAAAGAATCCGTGGCCCCAAGCAAATTCATAATTTTCACACTGATACGCTGGAGCCAGTGTCTTTGCACTTACTGCCTTTTATAGCTTTTTGAAATGTTCCAGCGCTCAGGCACACTGAGTCAGAGGAGACATTCGTTCTCATTTGTCACATTAAATGACCAAACTAATCATGCTGGGGAACATCATGGAACATTTGTAACCCTACAGTGGCAATAAAAGTCCATTAAACAGAGAGAGTCTCATATTGTTAAAGTGCTCTGGTCAGATCCGTTGTTAGGTCGGCTGAACTTAAAGTCTCAACCTCAAAACATGGTTCAAATTCCACACACGCATTACCTTATATGAGATACCCTGAAATGGATCATTTAATGTCTAGTTAATGTCCAAACATGTTGAACCATTTAATTTGAGGTCATTTCTTTAAAGATAAAGGCCCCAGTAAACTCATGGTGAAGTTATTTTTCACTCTTCACTAGAAGTAAAAAGAACTAATGGACTAATAATAGTTTGAAGGTGTTTAGCAGCGAAACTGCGGAGCCAACTTTTCTGGAGACATAATGATTAACAGAACCATTTCATAACCATTTACTTTGGTTGATGTTTGAAAACACTCTTAAAAGGATTTGGCTCTTATGGACAACACTTGTTTGAGGACATGCACAACATCACACAATCATTACAACGGTGCAGAATGCAACGGAAGAGGAAGTGCTTCCTGTTCTGTGAATCAGTTGATGTTCAGTGCTCAACTACACTCTTAAAAATAAAGGTGCTTCACAATGCCTTAGAAGAACCTTTTATGTCTAAATGGTTCCATAAGAACTTTTAACATCTGAAGAACCTTTCTGTTTCACAAAAGTTTCTTTGTGGCAAAAGGATGTTCTTCAGATTATAAAAAGGTAAGAAAGAGATGGTTCTTTAAAGAACCTTTGACTGAATGATTCTTTGTGGAACCAAATATGGTTCTTCTATGGAATCGCTGTGAAGAACCTTTTAAAGCACCTTTATTTTTTTAGTTGTGGGCTTCCCTTTTAAGACCTTCGTTCATCTTTGGAACACAAATTAAGATATTTTTGATGAAATCCGAAAGAGAAGAGAAGAAATTGTTGAATCAAGTCATTATTTTTGTTTTCTTTGAGCACAAAAAGTATTCACGTAGCTTAATAACATTAAGGTTGAACCACTGATGTCACATGGACTATTTTAATGATGTCCTTACTACCTTTCTAGGCCTTGAACGTGTCAGCTGCTGTCTATGCAGGGTCAGAATACTCTTGGATTTCATCAAAAATATAAAAATGAAAAAAGGTCTAAGGGTTTGGAACGACATGAGAGTGAGTAATTAATGACAGAAATTTCTCTTTTTGGGGGTGAACTATCCCTTTAAGAATAAGTCATTATTCTTCTGTATTGAATTCAGTTCCATTCTCTCCCATAAAAAAACTGATAGTAGGTATTTATTAGCATCTTGGCATTATTGAAGTCATAAAGGACAACATGGCTTTTATATATCATTTTTTTATGAGTGAAGAAAGGGTTTTATGACCAGTGATAATAAAAGCAGTGACACATTCTCATACAAAAAAATTATTTTCTAAAATGGTGTCATCCAAAAACATTTCACATGATAAATTGTGACCTTGGAGGAATTTATATGTACTCTTTATGTTTTTAATGTTGATAACAATCATGACAAAATATCAAGGGACAAGCTTTTCTGTTTTATTAATTAATAATTTGCTTAGTAATTTTGACCTTCCTTTAATGTTAAACCTCAGAAAACACAATACTTTTTTTTTTTAATTAAAAATAATTATAATAAAAAGAAAAGTGTTGTACCAGATGAAGGGGATATGTTTTTTTTTTTTTTTTTTTTTTTCAGACAAATTCAATTTGTTAAAACACTTTTTTATAAAACAATACACTACCAGTCAAATGCTTTTGGACAGTGAGTTTTTTTTTTAATGTTCATTTATTTTATCCAAAGTACAGCAAAAACTGTTACATTTTGAAATATTTTTACTATTTAAAATAACTGCTTTCTATTTGAATATATTTCAAAATATAATTTATTCCTGTGATCAAATCTAAATTTTCAGCATCATTACTCCAGTCTTCAGTGTCACATGATCCTTCAGGAATCATTCTGATATGCTGATTTGCTGTTCAACAAAAAAAAATTTCTATTCATCAATTTGATGATTTGTATTCATCTTAGAAATCTGAAAAAATTCTACTCAACTGTTTTCAACGTAAGAATAATAAATGTTTTTTTGAGTAGCAAATCAGAATATTAGAATGATTTCTGAAGGATCATGTGACTGGAGTAATGATGCTAATTCAGCTTTGAAATCACAGGAATAAATTACCATTTTAAATATATTCAAATAGAAATCAGTTATTTTAAATAGTAAAAATATTTCAAAAGTGAACTGTTTTTGCTGTACTTTGGATCAAATAAATGCAGGCTTGGTGAGCTAAAGAGACTTATTTATATATATATATATATATATATATATAAAACAACAAACTGTTCAAAAACTTTTGACTGGTAATGCATATACACTAAAATGTTTTCACCAGTTTCAACTTAAAAACTTAAGTTTATCAGCTGCCTTAAAATTTTAAGTTAAATCAACTTAAGTCATTTCAACTCACAAGTTAAATCAACTCATTTTTATTGTAATAAGTTAAAATGACTTGTAGTTTTAAGCTGATTTAACTTAAAATTTTAAGCCAGCTGCTGAACTTAGGTTTTTAAGTTAAATCTGGTGAAAACTTTTTACAGTGTACTTGTTTTCATTTCATATTATTTAATGGACTGCCTTTATCTGAAGATTCTTAACTGTTTTAGTTTTTTATTTGTGTATTTTCTAGACAATTATCAACTACTATTTTGAACTAATTTTAAATTAAACAAGGGGTTTCAATATAAAACCATAATCTAAATCTGCAGTTTTGTCTTCTAAAAACTAAAAACTACAAAACAACAATCTGTGATAGGCTATGCAGTGGAAAATGTGTTGTTCGATGACAAAAAAATCCCAACAACAGCAGTGAAACACGCAAGGAACACATCACACCCATGCATATGCTCTAAAAATGTTAAATATTTCCTCATTTAATCCAATAAATGCAAACCATCTGCAATACAACGAGGCATACTAATTACAAACAATATGAAAGTGACACGAAACATGTCTCATGACATTCTTTTTCCATTTATTATGTTGTTTGCCTGGATTTTCCATAAGGATCATCTCTAGTTTGGGTCGGGACTCTAAGATCACTGGTCAATAAGGAGAATAATTAAATGCAGTTTAACATGAAGTTGGGTTACTGTGTCCCTGCTCATTATAGGAACTTGAACCACTTTCTTGCTTCAGTGCTTTCAACCCCTAAAGGCAAATAACTAAGGTTAAAGCCAGGGACACTCAGACAATGTTCTGAGCAAGGCCAAGTCAGACGTAGTGAATTACAGCAACAACGGCAATTGTCAATCTTAAGTCTCTCTTTAAAAACATTGAATTAAATGAGCTCCTAAGATTTCAAGCACAGATGCTCACTAGGTTTTGTTAAATTAAAGGAGGTACCTGTAGAATAGACATCCCTGAACTACACCTGCAGTAATATCTTTGTCAGGTGGTGTTATGAAATTTCTCTATTGGAAAGGGAAGAAAAAAATAAATATAATCTTCACTTTACAGGAGTCCAGATGAGCTCAAGTCACTGGATGTCAGTCATCTATAATGGAAACTCAATTAACTGCTATATTCTGTCTGGAGATTGAAGATGAATGTAGTTTGCTCAATCAATATTAGTCATTATCTTTCAGGATACAGGCTGTATTCGCAAATCAGGTTACTGCGGACAATGACTTCCTATAGGTCTTGTGAATAGAGTAAGTGCTTTTCATATGCCCATCTATTCACTCTCCAAAGCGCTTGTCATGTATGCTGGAGCGTTATGTTATATGAATATAAAGTAAGTGCTTCATCTCCATCAAAAATTATTAAAGATATTCAGACCATTTAATATTATTTAATTTCTATTATTATTAGCTTTAAAATATTCAAAGCTGAAGTGCGTCACTTTTTCGGATAAAAAAAAAAAATCTCGAATTACATTTTAATGTAGAGTCGGCTAAGCCATTTATTGGTTCGTTTTCTTGAAAAATGTAAATATTATGTCTTCCCATATAACAAAACTGGCTCGACCAATGGCGTGAGTCGGGGGCGTGGCTATTTATTATTTTGTTTAAGGTTATTTTAGTTGACTAAAACTAAAACCTTAAAATTGTTACTTAAAATTAAATAGATGTTAAATGAAATAAGATATTGAAAAACTTATTTTATTTCGGCAAGTTGCCAAAGCAACATCCAACTTTTAAATAACTAAAACCAAAGCCATAAAAAATAATAAATACTAAAAAAATAAAAAGAATTATGGTTGTTTTTTTGTGGCTAGTTGCTAAAGCTAACACCCAACATCTGTTATTTTCATTTAGATAACAAAAACTGAAAAGAAAAATAATAATAAAGACTATATAGACATATTTAATGGAAAACAAAACAATAGCTTAAAAAATGGCAAAACTAAACTTTTTATTTAAAAAAAAATTATATATTAAAACTCAGTATCTCAATTATACTAAATTAACACTGCTTTTAATAAATGGCTGACGAATTGCATATTAGGAAGTTGTTTGGAAAACAATGTTTATTTTGCAATCCCCTCTTTTTCTAGCAATGAGTAATTAGTAATCAGCAATTAAGGGGCCAAGCACTACAGAAGCAAGCATCAGACCAACTGCAGCAATGAGTATTTGAAGCCATTTTAAGATAACTTTAGTCAAAATGGGTGAAAAATCATAAATACAACCACTAGTAATATGATTTAATGGGTTATGACATTTGACCAATAGGTGGTGCTGTCATCAAATCAATGTGGCATGTTCTGTGTGAGGTGACAATGGCACGCACAAAGTTTGGTGTCAATATGTGATTTTTGGCCAAACCATTCAGAAGTTATAGGCATTTTTTCATACCTCCTGACCACTAGATGGCATTGCACCAAAACCGTGCAAGTAGCCTTTTGCGTGCTCCATGTCAAATTCGTTTGTGCGTTATTTGAGTTTGTGCATTATTCGAGACTAATCAACTTGAATTCCATAACTTTTTGTAAGCATGGTCTAAAGATGATCTGACTCTGAGCCAATTTTGGTGAAAATCAGACAAACCGTCTAGGACGAGTTCAAAAAAAGCGAAAAAAATTTTGACCCTAATAAGGGGCCAAGCACTAGGGTGAAAAATCATACATACAACCACTAGTAATATCATTTAATGGGTTATCACTTTTGACCAAATAGGTGGCGCTGTTATCAAATGGATGTGGTGTGTTCAGTGTGAAGTGACAAAGACACACACAAGGTTTGGTGCCAATATGTCAAAGCTTTGCAGAGATACAGCCTTAGACGCAGTTTGCCAACATTCCAGCAAATTAGTTGATGTGCTAAACGTTAACCATTTCATATATCAACATGAAATCCATAGCTTTTTGCCAGCACAGTCTAAAGATGCTCTTAGTCAAATTTAGTGAAAATTGGACCAACAGTCTAGGAGGAGTTTTTTTTTTAAGTAGGTTTTTAACATAAGTCAAAATGGTGGACAGGAAGTTTGTCTGACTTGATTTTGATTTTCTCAGCCTGACTCAAGGAATCTATCACGGCCAGTCTCATTGCAATAGGCTAATGCACATTTAGTTCATTATAACTTTTGACCACAGGGTGGCTCTGCCCTGAAACTTTTTAAAGGAACACTCCACTTTTTTTTGGAATTAGGCTCATTCTCCAACTCCTCCCGAGTTAATAAGTTGAGTTTTACCGTTTTGAAATCCATTCAGCCATTCTCCTGTTCTGGTGATATCACTTTTAGCATAGCTTAGCATAGATCATTGAATCCTATTAGACCAATAGCATCACGTTCAAAAATGACCAACGAGTTTCCATATTTTTTGTATTTAAAACTTGACTCTTCTGTAGTTATATCATGTACTAAGACCGGTGGAAATGCAAAGCTGCGAGTTTCTAGGCTGATAAGATTAGGAACTACATTTCCTAAGTTTGCTGCCATAATAATGCTGAAGCAGGGGCAGTAATACCACGCAGCACATGTGCAAATGCTAAACTAGCTGGGAACTCATTTCTGATAATACTCCGCCTGCTTCGGCCATATAACGGCAGCAAACTTCCTTGACTATTACGCCGGAATGGAAGTGTAGTTCCTAATCTTATCAGCCTAGAAACTCGCAGCTTTGCATTTCCACTAGTCTTAGTACACAATATAACTACAGAAGAGTCAAGTTTTAAATACAACAAATATGGAAACTCGTTGGTCATTTTTGAATGCGATGCTATTGGTCTAATAGGATTCAATGATCTATGCTAAGCTATGCTAAAAGTGATATCACCAGAACAGGAGAACGGCTGAATGGATTTCAAAACGGTAAAACTCAACTTATTAACTCGGGGGGAGTTGGAGAATGAGCCTATTTCCAAAAAAAGTGGAGTGTTCCTTTAAGTACCATAGTGCCAAAGACACATGGCAAGTTTCTTAAAGATACGCAAATGTGTTCATAAAATGCTGATGCTGCACTGAATCTAAAGAGACCATTTTTGTGGCCAAATCATTCAGAATAGGTGACGACTAGGTGGCACTGGGCTGAAATTGTGAAGGTAGCCTCAGGTCATAGTTATTATAACACACACCAAAGTTGGTCTTAATACTCTGAAGTGTTGCGGAGATATAGCCTCACATTCATTTTTGTATGCTCATCGTCAAATTGTCCGCAGGTTATTTGAGAACGGTTTGACTAATCTACTTGGATTCCATAATTTACATTTTGGTGTTCATTTAACTCTTGGTGCTTAATAATAAAAATAATATGTGTATTTCTGTAGTTTGGTGGTGCTAGTAAACTATAAACATTAACGAACTTGATATGTCTGCTGATACAGTTTGTAAAAAAAGTAGGAAAGTAGGAAAAAATCCTATTCTTTTATGCATGATTTAACAATATAAAATGCTGTGATGGTTCTGCTGCATGACATAATTTCATTTATTTGCTAATGGACTCTCTCGCATAGAACAACATGCCGATTGCTTCATTGAAGTGACGAGAGAGATAATTCACCTCTGTATTATCAACAAATACGCCCGGGATCAAGTGATCCATTTCAGCCCAAGCTGGCATAAATGTGGAATTTTCCATGGGTATGTAGTCAGGTGAACTGTACTGTGAAGCTGACACTAAAGGTGCGTTTAAAGCTCATATTATCATTAGTGTTTGAGCTAAAAGGGGTTGAGGTCAGGCTTCCTACTGATATTTTAGACTGACAAATGGAGCTGGAACACGAGTAAATGACTATGGGGAAAATTGAAGGCAAAGCAGATTTTAATGGAACATCACTCAGAAACTGTACAGGGTCTGTGTGGGTTCGCTCACAGTCACGACAGCCACATATAACATGAAATAAGCTTACTTCTAAGCCTTATTGTCTCTGATAGTAGATTCTGAAATGGACATTTAAGACTTAAATATATTGCTTCACTCGCACTTAGGCTTAAATTCAAAAGCTTCAGTGGTTAAAAAGCCTTCCTGTGTCACAAATCACCTATGTCCATCAATCACTACCGCCTCTGCTTTTAGATGTACTTTGAAAATAAAGCTTAAATGGCAGAAAGAGACATAAGAACATATAATGTCATAGTTTTTTTAAAGAATGAAACCATTTCACATACACACACACATCCCATTTTAATATTCATTTGACTGTATTCACAAGGAGGAATTTTACAACATGCCATCGTCAGGCCTCGTACTCTTCTGTGTCGCCCCCTATCAGTTCTGTGTGGAATCGGGGAACTAACTCTAATCTCTTCAATTACTACAGGTTTGATGTTTTGGTTCTCGTTCGAAATTGCTTTGTGTTTAGTGCACCGGCATAAAGCTAATTAATTGTTTTAAGGTACTTGTGCAAGTCCACTATAAAATATTGCGAAAGATAAAACGAAAATACTATCTAAGAAATAATTATTGTATTAAGCTGTATTAAATGTATTTTATAGGCTACACAATTACTATGATCTAAATCTTTGAGTTAATATATATATTGGAGATTAATAAAAAATAGATAATATTTTCGTCTTTTTAGTGATGAAATAAAATGAAAAAGTTAAAGTTTAATTAAAATTAAAGTTAATTCTGTAAACGTAGTTCATTTTGTTTATGTATATAAATTGGATTTTACATAGCCTATAAAATATATTTTATTAAGAGGGCCATTTGAAAGCTTTCTACATAGTCTGTTTGAGGATCTCTGGCATCAAAAAGCTAACTGAAAACGTACTGTAACAGTCTACGATCAAAAAACACTGCAGGCGAGAACTCCAAACAAAGGAATTCTTCATAGTTACGAGTGTGAGCTTGATGTGTGTGTGGGGGAAAGTGGGTGTCGCTGTGTAGAATAATTATACGAGACAAGGGAGGTATTTTCTGACGGGTGGCTTCACAGAAGACTCAACAACTCGAGGTTTGAGGACTGCTCTGCCTTCATCTGCAACAAGGGTCCCGTGAACGGATTCGAGCTGGATTTTCGACAGGTAGGACCGGTCGAAATGTGGATATAATGTATCCAAACACACATTGTCTCGATATTCTGAACTCTTAAGTGGACCTATGATGATCTGCCAACGGAGAGACGAGAAGGGTGCAAGCCACCACAGAAGCACCGCGGACTGTTGTTGTCTGAGAAATGATAACAAATGAACGACACGGAAAGGAACATGGTTGAAAGGACCAGTAAATTTCTGTTGATCGTCGTCGGATCAGTCTTCTTCATGCTGATTTTGTACCAGTACGTGGCGCCCGGGGTGATAAACTTCGGCTCCCCGCACGGGTACCTTCTCGGCGAAGAGGACATGACCATTTTCCCCACTCCGGATCCGCACTATGTGAAAAAGTACTACTTCCCCATTAAAGATCTAGAGCGCAACATAGATTTCGAGATCAAGGGGGAAGACGTGATTGTGTTTCTCCACATCCAAAAGACTGGCGGGACCACCTTCGGGAGACATCTAGTCCAAAATGTTCGACTGGAGCTTCCGTGTGATTGTAGACCTGGCCAGAAGAAGTGTACTTGCTACCGTCCGAACCGAAAGGAGACCTGGCTGTTCTCTCGCTTCTCCACCGGTTGGAGTTGCGGCTTGCATGCGGACTGGACCGAGCTCACCAACTGCGTTCCCGGAGTTCTCAACAAGAAGGAAAGCAAGTCGAAAAAAACAAGGTGAGTTTGCTTGTTTGTTTGACCCTGAGAGTGCTGGAAGTCGCAGTGTTTTCAAAACAACCAGTGGAGTTTAAATACCTCTTGAGAGATTCGGCGTAGCCTAGTAAGGGACATTTGTGAAAGTCTCAGATTTTGGGATTAGCGTTTCCTGATCGCAAAATCTATTTTTCTGTCTAAAAATCTCCAGTGGTGCATAAACAACAGACTTTCTGCATTAGTTCTCATTTAGATCGCTTACTCGTTCACCTCAAAGTAAAATATACTACTTGAATCCGTTACATTGTTATCGAAGCAATATGCAATTCGGTTAGACGGTATCATTTTTTGTTTTATCGCTTCAGGGCGGGATGGGGATCCCTTTAGTTTAACTGAAGTTATGCTGGAAAAATTTTAAAAGGCCATTCTACAATTTAGCATTTTGTAAATGTGACTTTTAATCGTTTTTTTAAACATTTTTATCAGACACGTATAGCTCTTGATAGATGATAGCTTCAGTTAATTTAGCTATTAGTCTTGCCTTCGAGGTAGTGTTTGTTAGAAATATGTAATGCTGATGTTTGTACAAATATCCCTTACTTAATAATCAGTTGTTTACTGTATGAAATCATGGTTAATAGTTTTGAGACCGTGCTACCAACTCCTCTCACATTTTATCCTCAAAGTACGCTATTCACTTCCTGAAGCGTTGGTGATGTTATGACAGATTTGTTTGTAATTATTTATAGAATATTACATCATTTCAGGGCTGCCAACTTTTGAGTTCAGCTTGGAGTGAGAATTCCCACAGCAGTGTCTTTAGGGGGGTCCGGGGGCATGCTCCCCCGTAAGAAAATTTTGTACATTTTACAGTTAAATTCATCTATCTGGTGCACTTTGAGAGTTCACAATTCAGAACTCCAATACAGTTTCAGTGTGCAAACTAAACAAAGAAAAAAGCTGGTGAATTGACTTGATCTTGAGGTTTAAAGGGGACTTAATCCTCTTTTTAGTTGTGATATGGTGTCTCAGTCTAAATTAGAATAAAAAATAATTCGAAAAAAGAATAATGATAATAATAATTTTATCTTATTATTCCAACGACAGTAATATTGGAAAACAATTCTGTAAAGTAAATAAAAATGAGTATTTCACCAGTGTGTTATTTTATCTTATTCTACAATAGGGGAATACTTTTGTCGTAATTTCTACACTTGCAAGCAGGGCCTAAAACTTTTTGCCATATCTGCCATTTTATTCATGATGCAAACAAAATTTTTTTGGTGATTTGAATTTACAAGCCATAAATATTTTTTTCTGGCAATGAAACTGTTTTTGCAGTTGCTGCTACTACAACTAAACATTTTTAATAAAAAAAAATAATAAATTGAAAATTAGAACTAAACACTGCATTTTAATCATGATACAAAAAAGATGCTACACACATGTTCACATGAGCAGTTTTTTTTATTTAAATTTGGTCTGACTTCAGCATTGTGAAATTTGTTATTTTTTAATATATTTATAAAAATGTCATACTGTGTTTTCATCACAGTATGAATGATGTAACTGTTGCAGTGCTGCAAAACTATTTACTTTTCTTGTTGTGGTAAAAAGTTATGTACAGTGAAAGAATTCCTAGATTTAGTCATAAATAATTGCAACTGCATTTAAAAAATATATATATTTTGACACGAAAATTCAAATGTTTTTCTGTAGTCTGCTGTTCTGAGAAATTATATTTTTCTCATATTCGAAAATGAATCCTTCATTCATGAGGGATTTATCACTCCCGAAATTTTGCTTCTTGTACCGGGTATACAGCCGTTAGCAGGACGAAAAACAAAGCTTTTATTCAAATTCTAAACGGATTATATGTAGCCTTGGAGTGCGCAATAGCGCTTACTTGATAATCTCTAAAAACGTGTCGCTTCAGTTAATCGCAAAAGTCCCTTTATAATCAACGAACCGCTTATTTACAGTGAGAGAACTGGCAAGTGTACAGGGAAAAAAAATCTGGTGTTTAGTGGTGAGTGAATTCAGGATGAAATGGCCAATCACAGGCGTTCTAGATCAACAGAAATGTCTGTGATTGGCTACATTGCTCAACGCTACGAAAACACTTCGTCTTTTGGCGATTTCCAGAGCACAAACACAAATACGCCCTGGAGCTTTTACCAAATCTGTTTAGCCAATATCTTATATTATTATAGTTTTAACTGAGGGTGCTTTTGACTGCGTGAGAAAATGGATGTGTGGCGTGAGAGCGTGTGAAAAGTGTCAATTGTGTGAGTCTCACGCTGAATGCGCGAGAGTTGGTAGCCCTGCATCATTTAATTGAAACTTATGTTTATATTTGACTAGTGGTATTAGTTCATCACTTCCACCATTTGAGTTTGAACCCATCCTTACATAAAGAATATGGTAAACCCTAATTTCTATGATGTAATAGTTGCTGCAAAATAAAATTTGGAACTTTTAGGTTTTGTTGACTGTAGTAACTGTGGTATTTCAGTGGAAACTGTGATTCGTTTTTATGCAAAGGATGAGGATGACTTTCAGTTTACAACTTTGAGTCTTAACCACCATGCTATATCACTCGTATTTTAACCCAGCACGCTATTTCTCTGAGCTGACCACAAAATCAAGTGCCTTGGTTGTGTTTATTGTCACGATGACTAGAAAACCAGTTTCAGCTTATACATGAGGAAGCTCTCCAGCTGTGTAACCAGATAACTAGTCAGACGCACAACGGGGTGTGTTTTAGCAAGCCTGCAGGGAGAGCTGAAATAACATGCTGATATCTTGCTATTCTGGACAACTTAAAGACTTCTTTCAAGACCTCTGTGCGTTTGAAAATCACTGGCCCTAAATGTGATAATGGACACCGTGACTCATGTTTCAGAGCTACTAAGTGCAAGGACAAGACATCCTAGAACTTGCCTTACCTTTCACTTTCCCAGGTGGTTTTCTAGGGGTTTTTCTTTACCCTTCCGGGGAACTTTGTGTAACCTCTAAGCATTCCAATGTACTTTTAGCAAATGGCCATTTAACCTTTTAAACCTTTAACTGTCAACCTGTTCATGATGAGTGTGGGACAGACTTGCACTTTTCAGTAAAGACCTACTAGAGCCACAAGCATAAATAGCCACATTCTGTCAGCTGTAAGCTTGCTTGGTAAAAATTGGGAATTTCATGGATGGTTATGCTCAATCGCTGAGAAAGAGGGTTTAAAAGCTCGTCCAACTAGCCTAATAGGTACCCCTCTGGCTGAGTGCATCACACATGCCTTGACGCGCAGGCCTAAGTGACTCGCACTACCAAGAGAGCCGTCAGTTGTTACTGGCTGATCTCAACGGCCTCACGCCATCAGCCACAGTCACACTTAAACAAGTAGAGTGTCGTTCACACTCTCCTGCTGTTGACGTGTTTTCAAGATGGAATCGCCATGTGTTCAGTCACTACAAAGTGCTTTATAGTACACAATTCACTGGCTTTTAATGCAGAGATAACGTGACCCCGGAGGAATGTTAATGAAGGTAAAATCTCTAGAGAAAGTTTTGCTGAAACAGTCAGTGACTTTTGACAAAAAAAAAGTTATAAAGTCACAATTGCGAGATTAAAAACTCTCAATTCTGACACTTTTTTTCTCGCAAATGCAAGTTTGTATCTCACCGTTCTGACTTTTCTTCTTGCACTTGTGTGATGCAAACTTGCTATTATGACTTTTTCTCAGAATTGTGAGATATAAACGTTACAGTTGTGAGAAATTAAGTCACAATTGTGAGAACTCTCAATTCTGACTTTTTTGTCCCTCAGAATTGTGATATAAACTCAGTTGTGAGTTAAGGTCCAATTTTGAGAGGAACAAAAAAAACTGATATGTTCTCAGAATTTCACGTTTATATCTCGCAATTCTGACTAACTCTGAATTGTGAATTAATATCATGTAATTCTGAATTTTTATCTCCGATTTGTGAGATATAAACTTGCAATTGTGAGATAAGGTCCCATTTTGAGGAGAAAAAAGATATGTTCTCAGAATTGCAAGTTTATATTTCGCAGTTCTGAATAACTCTCAGTTGTGAGTTTAATTAGTCAGAATTGCAAGTTTACATTACTATTGTAACTTTATAACTAGCAGTTGAGTTTATATCTCAATTCTGAGACAAAGTCGCAATTACTTTTTATTTTATTTTTATTTTTTATTTTTATCTATATTTTATTTTAATTTTATCATTAATGTTTTAAATATATTGGATATTCAATTGTGCCTGGACATTATTCCTGTTTTCTTTGCCATTATCTACTACTGATTTAAAGTTAAAAAACATTAACGTTAAATGTAATTGTTAGCATCTCGAAAAGAATATCCATTTTTCATACTGTGCATTATAATGTTGTGATGCCTATATTCACTTTTTGCATTTAAAAAACAAATGTAAATGTTTTATTATAAATGTATTTTTCATAAAATAGTGTAGCATTTTAATATTACTGAAATAGGTCATTTATCAGCCATAACATGAATTATTGGCTTTTTGGTATCAGACAGAAATTTTACATCGGTGTAAAAACAAATCCCCAGTCATTTTGCTTGTTACCAAATTTTTTCATTGACCCCACATGTCAGTTAGAGGTCACTTGAGTTCACTGAAGTCTTATTTTGACATTTTCAGTGTCTATATTAGTTAGATCATCTATTTCTAGTCTAACCGACTGGCTATTGATTCTGCCAGAAGTAGTTGAGCCTCCCGCTCTAATGGGTTTTATGGTGGGGGCAGTAGCTCGTTAAGATTATCATAAACTCCACAGTAAAGGCTCATTATCTGTTCTTCCCCTGGGTAACGTCTCAATGACACACATTTGTGTGTGTATGTGCAGACGAAAGAGGGAAAGCAATTTGACTCTCAACCAGAAATAGAATAAGGTTAGTTGCACTTGAGGAAGATGTTGTAACTGATAGTTAGGATGGGGTCTGTGCACGACTGAATTAATGTTGCAGTACGCAGTTGCATGGAGAGGAGTTGTCTAAATAACAGGTCAAAGGGTTTAGCTTCACGGTGACTCATGTTTCTTTGTATATCTTGTGTTAGTAATACAGGATATGCATGTACAAGTTAGCAAGGAGAACAAAGCCAGACAACCTTTAAAATATTTAAGCAAACTCAGCAGACTTCAGTGTGTCTGTAAAGAACTACATTTTCCTTTTTCTGAAGATAATGTAACCTGCCATAGTTCATTTACAATTCCAAGGTGATTTCTCAAATCGGATAAAAAATGAATAGTGATCGACAAGCCCGACTTAGTCAGGTATCAATCATTTTAACAGCGCAATCTGTGAACATTGCAAGTTTAATACTGAGTTTTAAAGGAAGACTCTGTATTCTGGCCTTAACCCATCATCACCCACACACCGTGTTAGTTTTCACCTAAGCAAACAACTATTGACAGCTTTAAGTTCAATCTGTCTGTAGCTCCTGGCAACAGACTGTTTACATCGTCTGCATTTCGTGCGAGTTGCTTATCTCAACGATTATGCAGGAAACTGCAGTTAAAAGCCTGTGATGGCATCCATAAACCTCTGCATTATTAGATAATTAGATTGTTGCGGTACTGTTATTTATTAGTCTTTGTGTTAAAGTAGCGCCACACCTCGTCTGATGTGCAGTTCAAAGTGGAGATGTGATGAATTGCTGGCTGTCATAGATCTGGATCAGCGGTTGGTGACAGATTTAGACAGAGCTGCTTTTGTGCTAAATTTGGGTCTCGGGATCCACTGGGAACTGTTCAGGGGTATTATGTCTAGGTAAGGTCTCTTTGTAGCTCAAATGTTTATAAGAGGATTTGTTCTGGACATAAATGCTGATAATCAGTACAGCAGATCTTCAGCCTGATTTTCCCACCGCAGCTATTATCAAAATAGTGTGCAGCATGGGTTGATTATGAATTGCTTTGCTTTATTCATTGGGATGTTTTGGGAGTCGAATGGCTATTTCTGGAAGACTTTCACTGACAAATGGCTGTTAAAATGGCTTCAGTCAAGGAATTACTGTATTAATAAAAAGCTTTGTGTATTAAACTATAATATTTGTTGGCTAATGTAGGTTTTATATGTGACCCTGGACCACAAACCAGTTTTAAGTTGCACTGGTATATTTGTAGCAATAGCCAAAAAATACATTGTATGGGTTAAAATCCTCAATTTTTCTTCTGTGCCAAAAATCATTAGAATATTAAGTAAAGAAAATTGTCCATGAAGATATTTTGTAAGTTTCTTACTGTAAATATATCACAACTTAATTTTTGATTAGTAATATGCGTTGATGATAACTTCGTTTGGACAACTTTTCTCAATATTTTGATATTTTTGCACCCTCAGAATCTAGATTTTCAAATAGTTGTATCTCAGCCAAATATTGTCCTATCCTGGAAATAGAAAGCTTTTTTATTCAGCTTTCAGATTACATATAAATCTCAGTTTAAAAAAACTGACCCGTATGACTGGTTTTGTGATCCAGGGTCACATGTGTAAAATGCAGTTTAGCATGTGTTTTCAATAATGACAAGTGCATTATTATCAACATAAAAGCATCTAAAATGTAAGCATTTTACATGAACAGCTTTAGAGATGTAAAATGTCTACGAATAGTTTGTTAATAGGAAATTGAATCATTTAGTCTATTCAATACCATCACATTAGTTTTATGTGTTTACCTAATTTGACATTAGTAATGGTTTTATTCTGTTCTTTGTGATTTATGATGCCATTTTCAACTCAATCGAACAGATGATTTTTTTCAGTTAAGCCTAAAAATGTAAAATTATGGAAATCGTTGAATGTTTGTAATTGCATTTGGAAACTAATATATAAAGATTTTTAATGTTTTTAAAAGAAGCCTTCTATGCTTTCCAATGATGCATTTATTTAATCAAAAATGTAGTAAAATAGTAATACTGTGAAAAATTATTACGATTACTACATGGTTTTTTTTTTAGGGCCGATACCGATTATTACAGATCAAATAGACTGATAATCCGATATTTTGAACCGATATACTGTATATGTCTGGTGTAAAAATAAAAATTAATGTCAAAATTAAGAATAACAAGGGCTCTGACAAAAACCTTTTCTTTAAATGCTTTTAAATTATTTTATCGGCAAATCATTTTTGAAAATGACCGATACGGTTAACCATAATATGCTTAATATTGGCACAGATAATCGGTCGACCCTATTTTCAACAGCCCTTACCAGAGTCTTTAGTGTCACGTGATCCTGTAAAGCCGATATTTATGATATAAATATAAAGAACTAGATTTTTACATCAATTTATCACTTGTATGAGCTTTTTGAGCACTAGTAGTTGCTTACAAAAATGCTTTGTGCCCTCGATTTATTGTAGTTTTGGCGTCTACCTGTACTAAACATAACTAGCCAACAATTAAAACAATATGAGCAATGGCATCAAGGGGTCAGAAAACCATGGGATCAGAGGTTATAAATAGACTCTCAATGGGCGAATCGTCTTTGCCGCACTGGTGTAATCTTGAAGAAGGTCCACGGACCTGTAATAATAGTGGTTCTGGCTGCAGGATGTGATTTACTGTGAGCCAGAGAGACAGGACAGCAGCCTGTGAGGGAACAGGCCAGCGGTAAGCCACTAACTACCTGTCCGCAGAGACAAATGAGGGCCAAATTCTCTCAGACTTTCCCCCGCTCTTATTTTCTCAGTTGTGCTCATTGCCTCCCTCATTGTATCTACTCCTCCTTCTTTCTGTAGCACTCACTTTATAGCTTTTCTTTCCCTGTCCTTCTCTGAGAGCGTGACTGAAGTGTCTCTTTTAATGTAAAACTGTAGAATTGTAACCATTTTCTGTTATATTGCTTGCTTAAATGATGCTGGCACTCTAGGGAAAACTATATAAATTGTGGTTTCCTGGCATGTGGGTTTAATGCAGAAGTCTGGACCCCTTAAAGGCATGGATTTCCTGTAGCAGGCATAAAACTGGATGAGCTCTGGATGAGCAGCGGTCTGTAGCGGCGGTGAGAAGCAGGAGGTTCGTCGCTAAATTGAATCAGATGTTGTCAGGCTGTGATGGCTCACGGTTCAGTGAGAGCCACTCAGACACACTTTGGAGGTAATTGGAGGACTTTTCTCTTCAACCTCACTCGTCCTTTCGGAGATTTATCTTAAGATATGACCCTAGTGCTGATATTATTCAAATTTTACATGGATATCAGACTTTCAGACCCACTTCTTGGCCTCCTGTTTTAAGTCTCGCATCGCCTTTTGAAGTCCACAATGAGATTTATTCTTTCCAAGAACCAAATGTTGAATTTAATGTGATGTTTGAGGTAAATTGGATGTAATTCTTCCAGTAAAGTGGAAGACATTTCTTGGCTATTAAACATTGATGTGGCTGTGGTGCTTGCAAAGCATAAAGCCTTAGGTGCTTGTGGGTTCGCTCAGTATCAAGGTCAGTTGGTCAGGGGACTCACCTGAACCTCGGGACGTTAGCTGTGTTAGTGGCCGCACATGGCATGATAGCATAGCGCACAACCATGTCCCTATGAGCCGGGACAGCCTTAGTGTGTTAATCCAATCAGATCAGCGGGGGATTAGAGGCCGTTGTCTCCAAAGAAGACCATGGAGTTATGCTAATCTCTTTAGCGATGAGTGCTGGGGCCAGAGCGTCTCTCTCTCATGAGATGCAGACAGACAGTTGCTTACAGTGTTGAGGGTTATTTGATACTGAAAAAAACATTCATGATGATGTAGCATTTTTTTAAGACCACTAGGGCTGGAATCAGAGATCCTCCTGATTGAGAAAAGTTCCATTACCAAAAGAATTGGAACTGAATGATGTTTTGATTGGCGTGGGCAAATGATTCCAATGAGTCAGTTCTTTTTAGTAAATCGTAAACGTAAACAATTGTAGTCTGATGCCGAGAAATAATTTAAATGAGTAATTTAGTCTATCGTAAATATGGCACAACCAGTGTGGTCTGATTCTAAAAAAAAATTCTAATGAGTCAGTTCTTTTTAGTAAATCAAAAATATACAGTGCGGTCAGTGTAATCTGATTTTTAAAGGAATGAATATAATGAGTTAATTTTAGTGAATCAAAAATATATAGTGCTGCCAGTATGATCTGGTACCTGAAGGAATTAATGTTATGAACCAATTTTCTTCAAATCAAAAACAGTGTAATCACTTTCCTGAAAAAATGAATTGTGTGAACTGGTTCATTTTAATAAATCAAAGACATGCAGCCCCAAAATTGTAGTCCAATTCTTAAACGAAAATGTCTTATTAACCAGTTCTTTTTAGTCAAAAACATGCAGTGCAACCAGTGTAGTCTGATTCCTAAACGAAAATGTCTTATGAACCGGTTCTTTTTAGTGAATCAAAAACATGCATCCCAAACATTGTAATCCGATTCTTAAACAAAGATGTCTTATAAACCAGTTATTTTTAGTGAATCAAAAACATGCAGCCTAACTGGTGTAAACCGATTCCTAAACGAAAATGTCTTATGAACCGGTTCTTTTTAGTGAATCAAAAACATGCAGCCCAAACATTGTAATCCGATTCTTAAACAAAGATGTCTTATAAACCAGTTCTTTTTAGTGAATCAAAAACATGCAGCCTAACTGGTGTAAACTGTTTCCTAAACGAAACTGTCTTATGAACCGGTTCTTTTTAGTGAATCAAAAACATGCAGCTCAACCAGTGTAGTCTGATTCCTAAACAAAATGTCTTATGAACCGGTTCTTTTTAGTGAATCAAAAACATGCAGCCCAAACATTGTAATCCGATTCTTAAACAAAGATGTCTTATAAACCAGTTCTTTTTAGTGAATCAAAAACATGCAGCCTAACTGGTGTAAACTGTT
Organism: Garra rufa; assembly: GCF_049309525.1. Lineage (NCBI taxonomy): Eukaryota > Metazoa > Chordata > Actinopteri > Cypriniformes > Cyprinidae > Garra > Garra rufa. Next base: position 27,291,334 of record NC_133384.1, on the reverse strand, counting down.
TCCTAAACGAAACTGTCTTATGAACCCGTTCTTTTTAGTGAATCAAAAACATGCAGCTCAACCAGTGTAGTCTGATTCCTAAACGAAACTGTCTTATGAACCAATTATTTTTTGTGAATAAAAAACATGCAGCACAACTAATGTAATCCCATTTCTAAACAAAAATGTTTTATAAACCGGTTATTTTTAGTGAATCAAAAATACGGAGCCCAACCAGTGTAATCCGATTCTGAAAATATTTTATAAAGCGATTCTTTTTAGTGAATCAAAAACATGCAGCTCAACCAGTGTAATCTGGTTTCTAAACGAAAATGTCTAATAAACCGGTTCTTTTTAGTGAATCAAAACCATATAGCTCAACCAGTGTAATCCAATTTCTAAACAAAAATGTCTAAGTAGTGAATCAAACTTGCAGTGCAACCAGTATAATCCGATTCCTAAACGAAAATGTTTTATAATCCCGGTTCTTTTTAGTAAATCAAAAACCGCAACCGGTGTAATCCAATTCCTGAATGAATGAATCTTATGAACTGGTTCATTTTAGTCAATCAAAACATACAGCACAACCTGAGTAGTCTGATTCCCAAACAAACAATTCTACTAAGTCGAATACACATACAGCATACAACTGTGAGTCTTAAATCAATCCTGAAAGAATGAATCTTATGAGCTGGTTCATTTTAGTCAATTAGACTAAAATGTAATTCAATTCTTAATTCAATTGAATTCCTAAACGAAAATGTCTAATAAACAGGTTCTTTTTAGTAAATCAAAAATATACAGCACAGCCAATATAATCTGATTCCTAAATAAACATGTCTTATAAACCAGTTCTTTTTTAGTAAATCAAAAACATGCAGAGCAACCAGTGTAATCCATTTCTTGATTGATTGAATCTTATAAACTGGTTCATTTCAGTCAACTGAAAGCATACAGAGTAACTGGTGTAATGTGAGTCATAAACAAATAAATCTTATGAGCTGGTTCATTTTAGTTAAGCAAAAACATACAGCACAACCTGAGCAGTCTGATCCCCAAACAAAGTATTCTACTGAGTCAAATACACATAGACATTCAATCCCTAAACGAAAATATCTTATAAACAGGTTCTTTTTAGTGAATCAAAAACATGCAGCACAACTAGTGTAATCCAGTTTCTGAATAAGTGAATCTTATGGTTCATTTTAATCTGATTCATAAACAAACAAATCTTATGAGCTGGTTCATTTTAGTCAATCAGAAACATACCTGTGTAGCCTGTGTAGTCTGATTCGTAAACAAATGATTCTAATACACATACAACAACTAAAGTTGAATTGGAACCATTACAATTACCCTTGGACCACAACGTCACAGAAAGGGCAAACTTGAAAGTCCTTTCTTAAATATGAAATTCATTGTCCGTACCAAACCGAGCAACACTTTTATTTTTTAGCATGAAAGTTGAAATTGATGCTTACAAATGCGTCATACTTTTAATGGCAAAAAGTCCTGCTCGAATATGCCCCGCGCCGCCTCAGTGACTAGATGACTGATCTTCACATCGTTTGCTGGGACTCAGTGCTGTATGAAATTAAATTCAGGGAAAGCGAAGACCGCAAGATGGGGATTTAGAAGCTGATCATTGTATTCTACTAGAGAGAAAAATGTTATCAGTTACTCCCTTCAAGAAAAGCAAGCTTAAACCGAAGCAAACGCACAGTGACTTCGCCACACAGGAAGTACACGAAAGCTTGGCGGTCGATCTGTCAAATAAAAGTGATTAGAAGAGTCTCTCGCGATCGTTGTTCTTGTCGTCCTCATCTAACATCAAGGACGTGAGGGGGATAAAGAATTCTTGTGTTGGCGATCATTACAGTCGTGCTTTTTCAGTTTTAATTCAATCGCTGTGTCATGAACTTTGATTTTCTTAGGCCTCGTTTGTCTTGGTCTGTGAGATGTCTGCTGTGAATGACATCTCACTTAGCACGTCTTCAGATCTATACCGGTGCGCACAGGAAATGGGCCGTCCTGCTGTCCTGCACTAGATTGATGCTCTACAAGGGCAAATTACAAGGTAATGAGTGGTTAGCAGGAGACACTCTTTAATTACGGCTTGATGGTCTCGAGTGAGTCTGAAGGACAGCTATGGATTATTGTGTGCCTGTTTGTGCGTGTCTGGATGTTTCAAACAGTGGCTGGTCGCCGTCTCGCACTTTCTCCTGTATTTTTAGTCGATTCCAAATCTGGAGGCCCATCTCAAGGCGGCCTAATAATAGCCCTGGGGCCTATTATGACAATGACGTGCAATCTGTCTCTTTCTACTGAACGGCCGGCAGGACGCAAGCATACTGCGGAGATTCAGCTCGTGCTAGCTGAGATACCCTCATTAAAGCGTGGTCTTATTAAAACCTGTGAAAACGGGCAACGAAGTAGAGCAGTTTGTGTGGGAACGATGACAGAATCAAAGCTGTGACCAAATGGTGGTTCCCAGTGGGATTTCATTATCGAATTGTCGAGCACATGTCAACATATTTGCACATGCACACTTAGTGGTGTGTGTAAGATTTTTTTTTTGCTTGGCTTTTTGTTGGCTACATTTGGGCGTCATTGGTGAAATTGGGCAGCAGAGGCTGTGTTACCCAAACCGGGGCCAAACTCAGTTTAACGTTGTGTTGCTATATGTAGCGTCTGCCTATTTTCAATGATAATAGTTAGGCCGTTGGCCTTAAAGACCCTTTTAGCCTTTTGACATTTGCATATAAATTAAAGAGATAGCTTGTCCCTTTACATTTATATGGGTGTTAAATGGCCCATGGTTCCCTATTCACTGCCACGTAGTTGCTAAACAGACTAACTCTTGTCTCCCAATGGGACTTCAAAGGGATACCAACGAGGAGACAACAGGCAACTCGGTGCCAGGCAGGAGATGCCTGGCCACAGACAACCATTACAATACACAAACACACATACACAAAGACTTTTTCCTTATTTAGCCTATAATTAATCGATCACAAATGTATCTGGTATATGCATGTGTTGTTTGTATGTTTCTCTATCATATTTGCCTAGTTACCTAATTATCTGTATCAGTTAACCCTGCGAATACTTTTATTCCTGTGTATTAATGTATCTTTGGTTTAATATCTTCTAGACTGTTCGTTCTTGGTACCAAAATGATCTGCTCTTCATTTTGTAAACAATTTTGTACGCTATGTGATTAGAAGATGCATCATATTGTTTACACTGTATTTTGGGTAAAACTGAAACAATTTCACAGACCAGCCATAGACATGCAAATGGACCATAAAGTGAAGACAAAGAAAGTTGTCCCGCTCAAAAAATCCAAGCTTTGGATTGGCCGGTCCTCCCAAACGTGGGTGTGACAGAGAACATTTGAAAAGTTCTGGGCTCAAGCAGATCTTGGCTTTTTTTCTTTTTTTCTTCAGCAGTCTCTTCAGCTTTTCTTCAACCTTCTGGATCTTCTCCAAGACTCATCACTGAGTCTAACTTTCGGTAGTTTTATCTTCAAATAACTTTGTAGACTCGTTGTGGATTTCCCTATCTTCAGAAGAACTACAGAAACTTCCAGCTCACTCTCTTAACGGAATCCATCAAGAATCTCCATTGTTTACCGCATCAAGACTCTTGTTCAGCAAACAAAGCCAATGCAAGTATCTATTATGCGTTTAAGTTGAGCCCCTTTTTAAGGTGAATTGATTCTTTGATGATTCTCATTAGGTTGTGGTTATTTGATACTAAATACTACCATTCTTCTTCTTCTTCTTCTCTCTCTCTCTCTCTCTCTCTCTCTCTTTCCTCATTTAATTCCTTTCTTTGTATATATATGTGTTTTTATTAGTAGTTGTACGTTCACCGTAGATTCATTTATTAAATACCCTATATTTCACAATTTATTGTCCCTGAGTGCTGCTCATAATCCGAGGTCCCTGAATGTCTGATTTTGCTACATGCTATATGTGGATCTCACTGAATTATTGCTAGTACTGACTAAAGTAGGAAAGTTACTCTTTCTTGGCCAGAAACGTAATTCTTCCTAGAATTGATAAATGATTATACTATCTATTCGGCGGACGAACAGATCAAATAATTGTAATATTAATTCTGCTACGGTTAATTCTGAGATCTGATCTAAATATTTGTAATTAATTATAACCAGTTATAATTAATCATAAATATTTTCCCTTTTGAGCTATAAAACGCTACATATATGATTCTGATTCGTTTAGTTTTTTAATCATAATGCCTGTTTTGATTACATATGAAAGAAATACTTATAGCTATTACTATAATTTATACAGAGAACTGTGTAACATTTAGGTTTAAAAAAAAATTAACAACAGGGCCCAAGCTGTGCAATTAAATTATTTAACATCATATATATCATATAACTATGATAAATCAGGCTGATTACATGACAGTGTTATCTTGACTAAAACGAAAACTAATAAATCCCATGGTTCCCTAAAAAGAGAACGAGACACTATGTTTTCTAGCGGTTGCTATAAGGACACAGTTTAAGTTCCCTCGAGAGGAAACATCGCAGGTTATGCATATAACTATGGTTCCCTGAGAAAGGAACCAGACGCTGCGTCTTCTAGCGATCACTGTGAGGATGCAGTTTGAGTTCCCTCGAAAGCAAACGCTCCAGGTTACGCATGAAAACATGGTTACCTTACAAGGGAACGAGACACTGCATCCTCTAACGGTCGCTATGAGGATGCAGTTCGATATTCCCTCAATAGGGAATGCCTCAGGTTATAGGATATATATTAGGGATGCACTGAATATTCGGCCACCGAAAATTTTCAGCCGAAAATGGCCCAAAAGTGCATTTTCGGTTTTCGGCCGAAAGATTTTTATCACCGAAACAACACGGCCGAAACAGTATGTTGACGCAAACAGAAAACGCAGCCTGCTCGTGCTTGTCTGAAGTAACATGTCTGCGGTGTGGACGTAATTCAGTATATCTGAGAAAGACTCACGGATAGCGATTTGTAAAACTTGTAATGCTGAAATTTCAAGAGGGGGTGTGTCTGCAGTCGTGCGTGCAGTGATGAGAGCAGAGATCGGCGCATTGCGCTCCGACAGATGTAGCTTTCAGTGAGTGAAAAACAATGGCTTTACGTTGTTGTTACGTCACAATATTTTAAATGTATGTCTTTTCTATATACTGTATTTTTATAAATATTTATGTTTTAAACCATGGAGGTGAGCCAATGGATATCACAGAAGCAACGTGAAAACTGCGCAATATGTTAAAGTGAAAGTAAAAACTGACAGTGCTTTCAGTATCTGACGTGCATTCTCTCAGAGACAATGAGAGATGATTATACTTCATATGCTGATATTAATTTAGTCCCCTAATATTTTTCTTGTGCCTCGAACATGATGGGAAATAAAAAGAAACGTATTTTGTGTAAGGTAACACCTACTATAGGGGCCAAAATAGAACTTTAATCAAATAAAAGTAAATACATAAATAAATTGTATCATTTATAAATTACAATTGTAGCTCTACAGCAAAAAATACAACCTAAAATTACACTTTAAATAAAACTTTTAAAAATGTGAAATCTTAATAAAATAAACGATAATAAACTGAAATAAAATCAACACTGTCATTTGCTGGAGCTTTCCAAAGTTCAAAATTTACAATAAAGCAGACTTTGACAATAAAGCAGACAAGGGTTATGATGTCCACATATTTTTGTTGAGGAAATGAAAGATTATGTGGATATTTTAAATGTTTGGTCAATATTAAACAAGGAATTTGATCATCATGTAAGTGTAACAGCTGCATTTACCAGGCCTTTGGTGCCCTTTTCAGACATTTCTATTAAAATTGTAATGTAAACTGTTAATTTTGTATTAGATTATGTATTTTAACACTGTTATTTAATGACACCATATGGTCATTATTAATCAATAATCATAATTGTCTCTGTGTTTTAATATAATGCATTTTAAGTCACTGTGTTTACTTAGATCTGCTTGTATTCATATTAAGAAAGATGCGTTAGTCGTGAAATTATTACCGACATTAAAACACATTATTAACGTTGACAGAATAAAATAAAGTTTCACAGGATTATGAACGCACCTGAAAGTGATACACGGGCTTCATCTTGGGCTTTTTTTTTTTCTTTCGTTTCTCGGCGCCGGACTGTTGATGTCTCTTTCCAGGACCAGGCATATTGTTCATCAATTATTATCATCATTTTTGGCCAAATAGGCAGCCGTAAACAGAGGTGAGGGCGCGTCCCGGCGCAGATGCTGCGCATCATCACGTGTGCTTACTAGCCTACTCTGCGCTCACCGTAAAATGCAATATATATATATGTTTATATTTTTGTTTTTGTATATGTACATTATTAATATTAATTTATTATTATAATGTATAAAAACTTTTTTTTTTTTGAGCAGCTGGGATGGTGCCCCCCTGGGAGTTGGTGCCCTACGCAGACTGCGTACTCTGCGTATAGGGAGCGGCGGTACTGACTACCATTCTGAAAGCGCTTCCCGCTGGAAGAGAAACAGGTAGAGTTTAAATGTGAACTGATGGATTCACAAGATAATGTGTTATAAAAATTTTAACAATTAAACAGTTTAAACAAAGGCAGTAAAATACATGTATATGTTATTTAAGTAATATAATACTTGATTGATAATCATTGTTTAAATTAATATAATTGATTTATTCTTTGAAACTTTAATATTAATTTATGCAGTTGCAATGCCTTGATTTTAGTAAGATTAGTACACAGTCATAGCCATAAATGCAATGGTACTAATAATTGCCATAATTCTTTCGGGGTTTTGGATTTCGGTTTTTGGCCCTGGTTTCCTCTTTTTCGGTTTTCAGTTTCGGCCAAGAATTTTCATTTCATGTGTATATATTCATGTAATTAATATTATATATAAATATATTTAATATATAAACATAAATTTTTTTTCTGAAATATATATACATGTATTTGTGTGTATTTACATATACATATACACAGTGCACACGCACATATTATGTACACAAACTTTGGATGCGAATAATCGTTGCCCAGCACTAAAAAAAAACAAAAACAAACAAACTAATAAAACTGCCTAACAATTACTTAAAATAAACTTAAATTATAAAAATAAGCAAATTCAAAATATTAATAAATACTATAATAGCAGATAAATAATACTAAAATAACACTTTTAACTGGCCAATATATCTGTCAGTAGTGCAGGCCATTTGTTTTAGTGATATATTGGCCAAGCTGTGGGTCAGTTGAAGGAAGAGACAATTGTAAAGGTCATAAGAAGAAATGAGGAACTCAGTGAGTATGTTCAAAGTGAGGTTTCTGCATTAAGGAAGAGGATACTGTGGAATTGTTGAGAAGAATGAGGAAAAGCAAGAGTTTGCATATAGTTGTTTTAGAGCAGCACAGTTGGCTCTGATTCACTGGATTCACTCTTCTGCAGACGTTCACCTCCCACTGCCTTCGATACGCTCAGCCAGTCAACATGCGTACAGTAATTCCAGGCTGCCTTCGGCTGTTTCTGGCTTTACCACAAGTCCTGGACACAGACCCGCAACACTGCACCAGATTGATTCCCTTTTGCACGCCGTAAATCTTCCCGCACCTCTGCTAATGCCATGAGAACAGAGCCGGGATGGACGGCTCTTCATTACCCCAACAGCGGGGCATCCAAACCAGCCTGTGACACAGTCGATTCTCAGCACAAACCGCATCTGTTATCCCAGTGTAAGATGTTAAATAAAGAAAAGGAAAGGCTGAGCATGTGGAAAACGATCATTTGGCTCGATTCTAAAGGGTTTGTTTTTTTTCTCCCCCTTGTTGTTGTCGAGCAGATGTCTTCAGCCAGCGAGAATTGGGTTCCGTGAAATTTGGGCTGGCATTGGGTTATTTGACATCTGGATGCTGTTGCCTGATATTTGGCTGTGCAGCAGTTGAGGGATTTAAGACCAGTACATTTTTCGATTTTTGAGCCTCTTGCACCCACAGTTGAAAGTGCAGAAACGGCTAAACGCTAGAAGGAACATCAGAGAAATTGAGAAAGATGGAGCACATGCTGGGAAAACAAAAGCTTAAACTCATATTTTGAAGGGTCCCACCTCCCTGATCTTGAAACATAAACCTAGCGGGATTGGGAGGGAAGGAAAACCGACACACACATCACTAGAGATATTATTACCCATTTATGGTACTATTTATACCTCCGCTGGGCCTGCAAAGCACCGAGGGGAAGTGAGGTCATATATGTTGAAATTGCTGCAGGCTGGTTTACATTCTCCTGAACATGTTTTATTTATTAATACTATGATGGAGGTCAGTAACAGCCGCTTTTCTGCACACATCCAGCATGGTGGAGGAGGCGTTGAGAGCACCGCTTTGCCTGCAGCGAGTTTGGGGGATGTGGGTGGGATTCGGTTTATGCGCTTACCTGGACATGGATCAGAAAGGCAACAGGCCGTACAGGCTTTCAGTGGTTTAGACCCAGGGTTAGGTTTGAGCTGCGTGAGCGTGCCCAGGAGTTGTTGTTGGTGTTGAATTTGAAGAGGAATTGAGAGAGAGAGAGGAGTGATGAATAGAAAAAACTAGCCACATTGATGAAAAGATTTACATTGACCTCCAAAACTGTCTGTGAAGAGTAATTGTGGAAAAAGATGAATGGTCTGTTGCCTCCATTTAAAATCACAAAAAGGAATTGGGTGCGAAACCATCTGTCTATCTTTTTGTCTGTCTGTCTATCTACGGAAAAACGTCAACAGGAAAACATTTTATCTGCTATATGTGGTCATGCTCTATTGATTTTATATAAAGTTTCAAATATAAACTTTGCGGGGATTTAAAAAGTATCATTTGGTGGAGTTTTGCTTCTAGTATTGCAAACATAAATATGTTTAAAATAACGCCTGAAAGGTCCATAAATTATAAGAGCGTGGTCTGTACGTCATACCCGAGGAATGATGGAATACCGTGTCTGCTTCTTCATCTTCTCCTCTGTTCTGCATTATTCAACCATTTTCAATTAGGTAGCAAAGCTTTTTTTTATGTAACTAAACATAGGACAGAGCTAGAGTTGGGCGATATTGCCTAAAAATAAAATCCCTGATTTTTTTCACAAAAAATCCGATTTACGATTTAAATCGATTTTTCCCCCCTACTACTTTTAGCATGTAAAGAAACCCCAGCTTTTCCACAATATATATATGGGCACCATATATTTTGCAGTATACATTTCAACTGCATCAGTGATCGCTTTCCTCCAGGCCCCATTCTTATCATACCAGACACAGTAAATGTTTGTAAGACAAATAAATATGAGACGGGAGGAAAATATATATTTCCATGCTTTTCTCTTGCACTTATATCGTATACAAAAATATACAATTTTGAACACAGAAATATTAAATGATTTAAATAACTGAAACGATCTGCCAGAAGGTGGTGGTATGACATTGATTTAATTACTGAATCATATCATTCATTTGATTCATTCGAACGGATGGTTCATTAAATTATAAAGCAAGTGACTCTTTATGAATGGGAAATTGAATCATTTCACTAGATTCGTTTAAAAACGCACGTTCATTCATAAACAAAACACCGCTGTGTTTGAGTGGAGATGCGCAGCGGCTCAGCTGTGACTTGTTTCAGACCACTTTTGACGACGAAATAGAGCAAAATCAGGCAACAGTGTTATAGTCAGACAATGTAAGTCACTTAATAACTTCTTGTTTATTTAACTGTTATAATAAATCAATATCTCATTTACAAACTCCCTTAAAAATGATTAAAAGCTGTCACTCATCTTAGTTTGCAATCTCACAAAGCTCTATTATAATAAATGAAGCTACTGCCCATTCAGTCTCTTATTTACACTCTCTCTACACTTGAGATACATTAGTCAACATGCAAAACACATAGAAACCTTTGAAGCTCCACTCAGCGCAAACACAAATATGCTGGTCGGGTCAGTCGCACATGGTGCTCCTAAATATTTTTTCAAAGTTGCACGTAGTAGGTTTTTTTTGCCCTTGAACTGCTGGTCGCACCGGTGCGACCTAAGATTCTTTCTAGTCGCACCATTGAGAAATTAGGTCGCACTCTAGAGCCCTGATATGCAAATAATTCACCATTGTCTTCAATCATCTCTCTACTCTTTATGTGGTTAGTGAAATTGTATGACTCGCGTTATTTTACCAGAACGCGTTATTTGTTTTCCCTTCTGAATACATATATTATATATATATATATTTATTAAAAAATCGCCATACCTCGATTTAATAAAAAATTAAATCGTCTTAAAACGTAAATTCGAATTAATCGAAAAAATCGAAAGAATCGCCCAGCCCTAGACAGAGCCATTGATCTCCAAAGCAGCTAAAGGATTCAGTTTTTCTTTATGATTTCTACTTTTTTAGAATCTCCAACTGAGCAGAAAGAAGAGATTGAGTGAATTTTACCTTAGGATGAAGATTTTAAGGGATGAGGACCAAGACATAAAACATTCTTTCATTATTTGTTCACAATGGCAAGGTTTTTAGTAAGAGAGAAACTTGCAGTTGCAAATTATAAAGTCAGAATTGCGAGAAATAAACTCGCAATTTTGAGTTAGAAAGTCAGAATAGCGAGATATAAAGTCAGAATTACAGGATGTAAAGTCAGAATTGTGGGATATAAACTCGCAATTCTGACCGTTTTCTTGCAATTGCAAAGTTTATATCCTACAGTTCTGACTTCTTTTTTTATCTTAAATTTGCGTGGTATACAACTCATAATTCTGAGTAATAAACTGACAATTTTGAGTTAGAAAGTCAAAATAGCGATATATAAAAAGTCTGAATTGTGAGCTTACATATTGCAATTCTGACCTTTTTTCTCACAAATGTAAGTTTGTATCTTGCAATTCTGACTTTGTCCTCTGAATTTTGAGGTATAAACTTTATAAAAGTTATGAAGTCTGAATAGCGAGGTGAACTCACAATTATGACATTCTACTTGCAAATTTGTATCTCACAGTTTTGACTTTCTCAGAATTGTGATTTTGTTTCTTGCAACCTTGAGTTTATATCACAATTCTGAGAAAAGGTCAAAATTGAGTTTATATGCAATTCTGAGAAAAAAAGTCAGAATTGTGAAATGTAAACTCGCAGTTGCAAGAAAAAAAAATCAGAATTGTAAGATAAAGTCACAATTATTATTTTTCTTACTTAATTAGTAGCACAAATGGGCTTCCATAGGTTTGGAATGACATGAAGGTGAATAAATGATGACACAATGTTCATTTTTGAGTGAACTATGGCTTTAAGAAGCTTGAGGGGAGTTGTTAGGTGGTGTGTGTGTTTGTTTAAACTTCTTGGTGTGGCCCTGACTGTGGGTTTTTAATATGTCTGGATTTTTATTGCCATTGGGAAAGGATGGAGCTTTTGTGAACTACAGTCTAAATTGACAAGTAGATTGAATTTGTGGAATGGATGATGAAATGCTATTGAAATATTCATCTTTCCTTTGTGCTGCAGATGGGTCGGGGCGCCCACCCACATGTCCCGATACTGCTTTACTTGAGGAAGAACTGTCACCGATTCGTCACCTCACAGCTGTTCCTCAGGGGAAGAGAGCTCCCATAAACTGACGCATTTCTCTTGATGATCAAAACGCTATTGAAGTTGTTCCTCGGAACAAAATGAAAAGAAACTGAGGGAACAAACATTCCCAATACAATAACATCCAGTTTTCTGATATTAAATGTTCTGAGGTGTTGTCCCGAGCTACTATAATGAGTTTAAAAGGGGAAAGGCATTATGGGAACTTGACAGATTTAGGCAGTCAGGAGGCATGTGAACTAAGCCGGCCTGTTCGACGAGCGTGATAATTGAATTGTTGGAAATGCAAATCCATTTCAATGGCATCTGCAGACAATGACCACTGAGAGCAAATGAAGATCCACCTGTGGAAGCTGTGATTGTGCGCAGGGACTTGTGGGTAATCATTGCTCTGCACGCAGACAAAGACCCTTTGAATCTCTGCAAGCTTTTTGTGTCTTTTCACTTTATTCAGTCTTTTCACTTCGAACTCAAAGAAGTTGAGACTTATCAAGTCTGTCAATCTTTGCACTCATTTAATTTTCAATAGATTTAGTCAGTGTAGATGTTTTTAGTAGGGATAACCCTTACATGGCCAATATTAAAATGCTATACAGTTTTATACGAAAAAATTAGACATAAATACTGCCATTCCCATAAAATACAAAACAAATCTATTTTAGATTCTTACATTATCAGTGTAATCAATAATATCCGATTTTTTTGAAGCCAAATATGAATCTAATCAAGTTAGTGTTTTTAAGCATTTTACATTTATTCCAAAATAATAACTCAAAGCAGTAACAATAGAAACAATATATTTCGTTTGTGAACTTATGTTCAGCTATTCTTTTTAATAGTTAACTTTTAACAGTTTTTTAATTTTTCAGATCATCAGTCATCAAAGCTCGGCAAATATTAGTTACAGACACAGATTTACTTTAAAAGTTGCAATCATATTGCTACAAATTTTTGAAATATCTTCTTTTGTATTAAAGGTTTTTAGGATTTGTTTTAGTAGCGATTACCCTTAAATAGCTAATATAAAAATGCTATACAGTTTTATATGAATAAATGTAAAATAAATACTGATATTCCCATAAAATACAAAATAAAATTCTATTTTATATTTTTACATTACCAGTAAATCGTTACCAGTAAATCATGTAAATATTGCAATATATACACTAGTAAATATTGGTCACAGGCACAGAGATTTACTTGAAATTTCACCAAGCTTATTACTTACTAAAAACTCTCACAAATCATGTTTTCATGCCAATTTAAGTCTTATTTTGATGTAACAAAGTGGTTTTATATAAGTGTTCGAGTTGTTTACTTCATTTTTTCCATTAGTCTTCTGATTAACGCTTCTTCTTCTGATTAACGATTATATTTTTCATTCAGACTGTTTTGCCCAAACCCAAGAGGCAGGATTTACCACATAAACCAATCACAGCCAAACAAAACCAGTCATATCCAATCATATTGCAACAATTTTTTTGGAATCAACAGAAGAAAGTCTTTGCAATAAACCATTGTTGTCCCTTTAAGTTTTTGCTATAAATGATTCACTCATAAAAACTTTTTTTTGTATCCGTTTGAGCGAGGTTCTAGTTGAATGAACACGAGTAAATCCAACCATCCATCATTCTCATCAGCCGAGCATGTCTCCTTCGCACCAAGTCGCCCGTTTCTCCTAAAACTCCTGAGTAGGAGCTTTGGAAAGTTTGTTCATTGAAAAAAAAAATGCTGAAGGTGGTTTTCCTTTTGAAGCGCGGCAGCAGCGTCTGTGTACAGGCCTTTGTTGTATGATGACGTGATTGAAAGCTAAACATGCAGGCTTTCTAGAAGATCAAATGATACTTTCAACCCCCCAGTGCACCATGTTTTCCTTGGCTCAGCGCTGATGTACAGGGGTTTGAATATGAGAGTAGGTGCAGTGCACATTGCAGGCCTCACACTTCAAAGACGTCCTTTTATATCACACACTATTTCAGACTGTTTTAATGGCCACTGGTGGAGGAAACTGGATGTGATTTACAGGATGTGAGTGAAACCACTTGATTTACTTTGCTGCGTCTTACGTCATTGCGAAGGAACTCTGCTCCATCTTGTCTTTTGTTCGCAGTGTTGCATAGAGTTTGACTGCCCTGTAGAAGCATGGTGCCTCTGACCAGGGGAATTTTTAATTTTTTTTTTTTTTATCGTCATGAAGTGTTCGGGTTTTTCCAAAGAATTATAATTGATGACGCAGCTCAGCAGAAATAAAAAGTGCTGATCTCTGCCAGTAAAACAGATTTGTGACAGGGAGAACTGTAACAGAATCATGTCTTTCTAGCATAGCTGGGCTGACTTCATTTTTTGTGGCACTGTGGCTTTTTCACCATGCATAGTACTTTCCCTTTTATTTATATGGTTTCCTCAAAGTATTTTCACTCTTAAGATATGCTTATAAATGTGATTGCCTTGGGTGTAAAATTGTGTAGTCAAGCCCGAAATTATTAATACCCTTGGCAAATTCAGATTTTAAGTTACTTTCATTCAACCAGCAAGTTTTTTTTTTTTTTTTTCTTTTTGATTAGAAATGACACAGACGTCTCCCAGAAAATAATAAAACGATGTACAAGAGGCATTTTTGTGGAAAAACTGATTAGTCATCTTTTATTTACATTTGAACCAAAAGTGGCATGTCCAAAATTATTCATACCGTTCTCAATAATCAATAGAAAAGCCTTTATTGGCTATTGCAGCAATCAAACGCTTCCTATAATTGCTGACCCGCTTTTAGCATGTCTCCTGGTATTTTTGCCCATTCATCTTTAGCAATGAGCTCCAACTCTTTCAGGTTGGAGGGTCTCCTTGACATTACTCTGATCTTTAGCTCCCTCCACAGATTCTCAATTGGATTTAAGTCAGGACTCTTGCTGGGCCACTGCAAAACGTTAATGTTTTTGTTTGCCAACCATTTCTTCACCACTTTGGCTGTTCTCTGCAGACTGCCTGATGTTGTTGTTGAGAATTTTGATGTATAGCTCCTTTTTCATGGTCGTTTACTGTGATTAGGTTCCCTGGTCCACCGGCTGAAAAACACCCCCAAAATAATTGGTTTCCAACCACCACGTTTGACAGTGGGGATGGTGTTCTTAGGGTTGAAGGCTACATCATTGTGGCCAAACAATTCAATTTTTGTCTTATCTGACCATAAAACAGAAGACCAGAATTCTTCCTCTTTGCCCAGATGAGCATTTGCAAAGGCCAAGTGGGCTTTTGTGTGCCTTATCTGGAGAAGTGGTGTCCTCCTTGGTCTGAGTCCATGGAACCCAGTGGTGTGCAGTGTCTGTTGGACTGTCTGCCTTGAGATGTTACCACCAGCAGAGCCCAGATTCATCAGGATGGCCTTGGTGGTGATCCTTGAAATTATTACTTTTATTCAGCGAGGTTGCTTAAAATTGAGCAAACGTGATAATAAAGACATTTATAATGTTACAAAAGATTTATATTTCAACATAATAATAATGATTAATAATGATAATAATAATAAATGTTTATTAGCAGCTATTCAGAATATCAGAATGATTTCTGAAGGATCATATGACTGGAGTAATGATGGAAAAAATGCATTTTAAAATACATTGAAAAAGAAAACTGTTATTTTAATTAGGAAAATATTTCAAAATGTTACTGTTTTTGCTGTACTTTGGATCAAATAAATATAGATTTGTTGAGCAGAAGAGACGTCTGTAAAAAAACATTAAAAATCTTACTGTTCAAAAACTTTTGACTGGTAGTGTATATTTTATTTTATTTTTTATTTTTTTTGAATTAAGATATTTACCTTTTCTATTTACCTTTTGTTGTTTTTTTACGATAAAAAGGAATATTACGAAATAAGGAATAAGGAAAGGAATAATCAATAAGGAAATTACGATATTTCCTTATTGATATCAGCCAGAATTAGTGCATGCTTAATTAAACCAAAAGGCAATTATTTTTTAACTAAGCAAGCACAATGTTTTCTGAATCAGTTCAATAACTAAACTGTTCAAAACAACATTTGCATACTTTGTAGTCCGAGGTTAGAGGATCACGTTCACAGTTAATGTGTTGAGTTACACCTGTGTTTACTCTGTGAGGACACCTGTGTGAACTTTCGTAACGGACTTCATACATCCACTTAAAATGACGTGTGTGTATACTTGTGTTAATCTGTGTTGCATGTGTGTGGAGTTTAGTTCAGGATGAGAGTGGTCGGGGTCCCTCAGTGCTAGTGAAACACGAGGTGATCTGTGATTTATTGTGTCAGTTATCACCTTCTGTGTCCCGAGTAGCTGTTGCCCAGATGGTCTTGTCGTTAAGAGGTGTAAATTACACATTTAAATGGAGTCATTCCAGAGCTCTGTATGCGCATACATGCCTTCTTAAATGAGATGTTCATCTTTCTATCGCACACATGAAAGAAACTGACAAAGTAAATCTCATTACCAATATCAAAATGTGTGCCGAATAATATTTGGAGACGGTTGCAAAGCATTTATTTGACATTTAGAGGCATTTCACCTATACTGATTAGATGTTTCTTAGTCTTTTTGCTTATATCAGTCTTTTCTGTGTGCATATACGTGTGTTTGTGCTGATCCTAATGCTGGCAGCTGCATCCTGTCATCGTTTACTAAGGTCAGCAAACCATGCGAGTCTTTGAATGATGGCTTTAGCCTCTTTTAGCAGGTGTTTAATGGAAGAATGAGCCAAAGCCTCTTTCCCTTCAACTTCAGTTTCATTTAACCCTCAGACCGGAGCTTTTAACAGCAGCTGAATAAAGACAGGATCATATTTAAGCATTTCAGAGAAGCAGTAGCCTTTAAAAGCATTGAGTAAGGAAAACGGCTCATCTGGGATTCTTTCAAAAGGTTTTGGGTCAAATAGGATTTGCTGTGCGGAGCGTGGATATGCTTTGAGCTTCCTTTAAGTTGTTTTATTGGTAAACTTGCTGTGATATGAATTTATAATATCAAATTATTTTAATGCAGTAATTGTGTGAAATTTGCTTGTCTGTCCTGTAGCTGAACTCTGAATAGACGTTTGGCCCTAAGAGGAGAGGAGAGGTCAGGACAAACCAATGTCATTATTCACATGCTAACAATGCTATTCATTTACCCCCAGTATGCCATGCTAATGGATAGAGTATCGATTATAGCTGTCATGTCAAGAAACGTCAAGGGATGGGCTTCTTTTTCAAACAATTAAAATTCAATGATGGCTGAAGGGTCTTCCTCTCGTAGATGTCAATAATCAAACACTGTTTGGAATGGGCTTCTGAAAGACAGAAAGTCAATGGAAATCACTTTACCATCATGTGGTCTATTAGCGGACACACGTTGAGTGATTTTTTTTCCATTGGTCAAGGATTGCTGATAACCTTTAAACCTTTAACTTACATATGCCATTTAAGTTTTAATAGATTTAAGGCTTAAAATGGCATTCAGGATGCATTTACCTTTGGATTTTCTAATTGACATTTTACATGTTGGCTGAATCTTTTTGTCCAATGTAACTTGTATTGCGTTCTTTGGCTTACACTTTTGTTTTTTCATGAAAAATATTGAAACATCCTTAAAGTAATATAAATTTATTTCAAATCTGTGATCAAGATATCTTCACTCTCAGAAAATATGTCTGGAAATTAGTTTAAATCTTTACACTATTGAACCTTTTTTTTTTTTTTTTTTTTTTAAATAATTTTATATGTTTTTATAATTCTTGTTTGTTTTAAACCTCAGTACATATGTAGTATATGTAATATAGAATATATATTAAATTGACTAATTAATTATAATGTATATTTTATATATATATATATATATATATATATATATATATTTATTTTATGCTTAATATAATTATATATTAGTATATATTTATATACAATTTAATATTAGGTTATTATTTATTCAATTATATATATATATATATATATATATATATATAATTATTATTTTTTTTTTTAATATTTATTAAGGCCGGGACTTTAACGCGTTAATTTAGATTAATTAATTACACAAAAATAACGCGTAAAATTTTTTTAACACATTTTAATCGCACTTATTTTTGCACCGCGGAACGTTTCTCACTGGATGAGTTTCGGCGGACCGATTATACTGCAGCACCAACTAGCGTTTAGACAAAAACAAACCACAGTGAACATGGACAAAGAAGCTGATGAGACCGCTTTGGTTGGCCCTGTGGATGGGAAATTTTGTTATAAAAAACGAATGGATGGAAGCGTCGATAAGAGCATGGTTGTGTGCAAGCTATGCAACAAGGAATTCGCATTTCACCGCAGCACATCGAGCCTATTGTTACACTTAATGGCAATATTGCACTGGTCTGTTGGACTTGGTTGAACAAAAATAAACAATATTTTGTTGCTTAAGCTTATGTATTCAGTCATTTTTCAATGGGATACTAAAAATCCATATGAAAAAAACTTACTTCTAACTGTTCTCAGGTCAAATATTTATATGCGATTAAAATGCGATTAATTTTGATTAATTAATTACAAAGCCTCTAATTAATTAGATTAATTTTTTTAATCGAGTCCTGGCCCTAATATATATATATATATATATATATATATATATATATTTATATTAGGGGTGGGCATAGATTAATTTTTTTTATCTAGATTAATCTAGATTAAAATGGCTCATTTGAATTCTGCTGAAGGCATTCAGAATATGTGTGCTACCCAAATAATGACTTAAAGTCTTTGAGAATGGATCATAAAGCTCATAAAGCTGTTCTATGATAATTTGTTGATGAAAATAAATTGTTCAATTAGATGTACTTGTGTTTACTAACTAACTAACAATGAAATTATTTTTTCTACCTATTAGATTGTGTTTTTTTTAACGTCAACACCTACCCAGCCCATTACATGTTACACTGTACTTTTATTTTGACAGGTTGCCGTGAAGTTTCTGTGTCATACAGTATGATATGATGCTAGTTTTCTCAAATGAAACGTTAAAAGTGACACTCACAGCAGTTTGGGAGATTGAGTTTATCTGTTTATGTGAGATGAAAATGCCAAAAATTACCGGGAGCGTCACGTGTGTTTCAGTATGCGTGTAGTAAAAGCTCGTCTCCGCAATGCATACATACAGCTAGGCAAACGGAACATATCGGATTCATATTAAAACGGTCTTTTGCATTTCAGGTTTCACATACACTAGTCCATATCGCGATTTGAATTAAGTGACCGACCAACATTTGATTTATGAATCCAAAAAACGACGAATTTACGTGGCATTTCGCTATAGTAGATTCGGTTTTTATGAATGGAGGACTACGCGATCCCGTCTGTGTTTTGGCGGAGGAGACTTAAACGCGTGGCCATATTCTATAGTCTTCGGTATACATCCGCGTTAAACTATCAAGGTGAAAGTCATCATAGCTTGCGTAGTTTAGACCCAGCTCCCAACCCAAATTTGAGAATAGATTAACGGCGATATTTTTTTTATCGCGCGATAAGAGTTTCACGTTAACGCAGCACGTTAACGCCGATAACGGCCCACCACTTTTATATATATATATATATATATATATATATATATATATATACATACACACACACACACACACACACACACACACACACACATATGTTGGGTTTACATGTTTTATGGGGACATCCCATAGGCGTAATGCTTTTTATACTGTACAAACCGTATTTTCTATGGCCCTACACCTACCATACACCTAAACCTAGCCCTCACAGGAGATTGTGCACACTTTTACTTCATCAAAAAAACTCATTGTGCATGATTTATAAGCCTGTTTCCTCATGGGGACCTGAGAAATGTCCCCACAAGGTCAAAATCTACTGGTATTCCTATCCTTGTGGGGACATTTGGTCCCCACAACGTGATGAATACCAGGTACACACACACACACACACACACACGTTTGTTTTTGTGAATTGTGGGGACATTCCATAGACGTAATGGTTTTGATACTGTACAAACCGTACTTTCTATCACCCTACACCTTCCCTACACCTAAACTTAGCCCTCACAGGAGACTGTGCATATCTTTACATTCTCAAAAAAACTTATTCTGTATGATTTATAAGCCTTTTGAAAAGTGGGGACATGGGCAATGTCCTCATAAGTCACCCTCTCCTTGTAATACCTATGTCATACCCATGTTATTACACACATTTGTGTCCTGATATGTCACAAAAACATGCCCACACACACACACAAATATATATATACATACATTTAGATAACGCTAAACGTAATCTTTTTATAGTCTTATGCGTGGATGAATCATTCAGTACATAGCCAGCAAGTCAGTTTCAATTTGTTTTCATGTTGTCCTAAAAAGCATCTCTGTTTGCTCTTTGTTTGGTTTAGCGGAGCTTGGTTTGGTTTAGCAGAGTCTTATTCTTGGTTTCTCTTAATTACATGCTCGTCATACGCCCCTAACTGTAAGGATGTAATTAACTAGCAAGCGTTTCAGCGAGCAGCTGTTTGTGGTCTGTGGTGTGGGTTTGGTACGAGGCATGACAGCCCAGACTCTGGATTAACAAATCACTGTGTCATGATCTGTAGCTGAACATTATGATAACGCCGGCCATGATGACATGATGTACAGACATGGTGTTTTTTTTAACGTTGCCCGGAGCTGACAGTGGCAGGTGGCACCGTGGCCCAGAGAGACTCTTTTGTCCATTATTACATTATTCCACTGGTTCTCTTTGTGAGTTCCTACATTAGTTGTTTTAGAGCCATCTGGACCCACTCATTCTTGTCTTACACCTCTTTTCTTCAGTTTAAAGGTCAGTGGTCAGCAGGAATCTGAGCCTGCATGTGGTCTAGAGTGGTTGGCAGCATTAACATTAGGCGTAGAGGTCAAAGGTCAGACAAGGGGTTAGTCCCTGTAGGGGGATAAAAGCAAATTCTTATTTTATGGCCCGCCGCCTCCTTGTCAGAACAATCCCATTGCTTTTCCAGACGGACATTATGTCCGAATGGCCAGAAGCAGAAGTATCAAAATTTCAATTTAGTCATATAGCGATCACCAAAGTGATTAATGAAATCTGAATACATTTATTACATTTTAATTTAATAAAAAAAAATATATATATATTTATATATATATATTTTATATATATATATATATATATATATATATATATATATATATATATATATAATTAAAATGTAATAAATGTATTAAATCTACCCACTCTTAAATTGTAGGTAAATCTTTTGCGAATTAGGACATATAAAAAAAGAAATTTATATATTTAATATTTTATATTGTTAATATATAATTATAGTTATTATAATGCTTTAATAAAAAAATATATTAATATTTAAAATAATGAATACAAACAAAATTCTAGTATTTTATATTGTTATTAATAAATATTAGAATATATGGTAATAAATTATTTAAAAATAAAAATCATTAATAAAAAACATTTATAATTTTCTGTTGTCATATATCTATTTATGTATTAAAATATATATAGCCATTGCAAAACTGATATTAATAGTTTAGAACTGAAGTAAAGAATTCTAATATTTTATATTGTTAATACAAAATATTATTATAATATATAAAAATTATAAAATTACAAAGGCTGAAAAAAGTTGAATAAAAATGATAAAAAAACAATTATAAGTTTCTGTTGTCATATATCTATTTATGTATTCAAATATATCTAGCAATAATAAAACTGATAATAATAATTTAGAAATGAAACAGAATTCTAATATTTTCTATCATTAATACATAAATATATGTCAGATATATCAGTTTTATTATATATATATTAATATATTAATATATATATATATTAATATATTAATAATTTAGAAATTAAATAAGGAATTCTACTATTTTATCATTAACTTTTATTTTATAATTACAAGTATAATATATTTAGAAAAAAAATGAATAACATCTAAAACAAAAACTAAAAACAAATGTATAATATTTTACATTACCTATCATTTATAAAGTACAATAGGTAACATAAAAAATACATTAATAATAATGTAGAAATCAAATATTATAAAAGGAAATGTAATAAAAAAACAAAATGATTAAAAATAAGTTGAATTTTTCCAAATCAAACCAGAATTGCTTGACAAAGAATTGTTTCATTTGTTGATAATGCAAAAAATAGGTTGATTTCCAAAGCTGAGATCTATTTACTCAATGTCCTTATGTGTGACTGTCAGCTTTTAGTTTCTACAAAGCAAATATATTTAGTTTGCCGCATTTATTTTTTTGTGGAGACGCCAGCTAACGCTCGTTTTTTTGTATTCAGCTTTTCTGAGATGAGCTTTGCCATTTAAAGCCCATTAGGTTGATTGATTGTGTCTGTGTTATGGTAAATGGCAGTGTTGGGTTGGTGCCCCTTTTCATAAACTCCGTTTTTAATCTAGCAGAAAGGTTCACGCATCTGTTCATTTTTCATTCTGGCGGCTGGCTGAGGTTCATCGTGGCTGGGGGCACCATATGGTTGAATTACCCAAAAGCCACTGGTTCATCACCTGTTTTGTTTTTTGTTTAAAAAAAACAACAACACTGGTTGAGAGCGCAGGAGAGGGCAGAGAGGGAAAAGGGCAAAAACACAGTTCTGTAAAAAACAACAGATGCTGAGAATGCACCCTCTGTGTGACTGAATGTCATGCGCTTCATGAGGAATTCTAGGTGTGTTTGACTAACCCCAAAACGTCTGTCACTTTTCCTGCTGTTAACGGTCACTCTGTTAAGCTGACATATATTACATAGCATGCAAGTCTCAACTTAACATCCTTCCTGGCTGTTAGCTAAATATTTTGTGCTCTATATTGTCATATTATATTAATATTAAGGATACACTGATGCACTGAAAATCATGGTTGAAACTCAAAACAATTGTTATTTCCATGTTATGGCTGATAACCAACAAATGGCAGATGTAAAAATGTTTTCTTGAAACAAAATAAATAATATTAATATTTAATAGTGTGATTTCAATAGCAATTTTCTAGTTTCTTAATTTTCTTTTTTTATTTATTTATTTGCTTTCAGTTGTTTTACATTTTATTTTCTTTATTATTTTGTATTTTCTATTATTTTATAACTTCTTTGATTAGTTTATTTGCTTTTGAATTTAAACAAACAATACAATTCATTTATTGTTGTTGTTGTTGTTGTTGTTGTTGTTGTTGTTGTTGTTGTTATTATTATTTATTTGCATGAATAAAACTTTACAAAACTTGCATTTTCGGTAAAGCTGTTTTGAAAGATTATCTTGTCAAAAATAATATAATATTAAAACAAGTATGTATTATTATTATTATTATTATTATTATTATTATTAATAGTAATACTTATGAATACATATAATTCAACAATAAAGCTGTAAAAAGCTGTAAAGCTGTAAAAAGTTATCTTTTAATAATAATGGTGATGATGATGATAATGTATTTATTATTAACATTATTATTATTATTAATAACAAGTATGTTTTTACTGTTATTGTTATTATAATTATTATTAGTAGTAGTGATAAATATTTAATATTAAGTCTTATTGGTTTATTTTAGCATCTTTAAAAGAAGCTTTCTATAAGGTGCCTTTAGAAATATTATAAAAATATAATAACAAATAAAAATATGTATTATTATTATCATTATTATTATTATTATTATTATTATTATCATCATCATTATTATTATTCACAAAATGTAATGATTCAAAGCAGCTTTACAGAACATGCAAGTTTTAATAATAATAATAATAATAATAATAATAATGTATCATTGTTATTATTATTATTATTATTATTATTAATAACCATAATACTTTTATTATTATTATTATTATTATTATTAAAAACATGTATTATTTAGTAGTAGTAGTAATAATGCTAAGAATGTTATTAATAATAAATAATACATGAAGAATAAATATTATTCAACAATAATAATAAACTTTATTTTAGCAACTTTAAGGGTAGCTTTTATAGCGTGCCTTGAAAATTTTAATAATAATAATAATAATAATAATGTATTTGCTATTATTATTATTATTATTATTATTAAGAACAATGTTATATAATAATAATTTAATATTAATTATTATGATTGTTAATATTAACAACAAAAAGTATGCATTATTTTACAGTAATAATAATAATATTAATAACAATATTCAATCATATTAAATTTTGTTTGGGTAGCTTTCATAGCGTGCCTTAAAAAATTGAAGATGATGATGATGATGATAATAATAATAATAATAATAATAATAATAATAATAATGTATCATAATTGTTTATTATTAATAACCACAATATTTTTTATAATTTAATTATTAGTATATTATTATTATTATTATTATTATTATTATTATTATTAAAAACAAGTATGTATTATTTAGTAGTAGTAGTAATAATGCTAAGAATGTTATTAATAATAAATAATACATGAAGAATAAATATTAATATTAATATTATAATAATATTAATAACAATATTCAATCATAATAAACTTTATTTGGGTAGCTTTCATAGGGTGCCTTAAAAAATGTATGATTATAATGATAATAATAATGATAATAATAATAATAATGACATTATAATTAGTGTCACTTCATGAGTAAAGGGGGAGGCAAACCTCTTATCTGGTCTTTGTCTAAACTGTTGGTTCTAGAACCGAATAACCTGCTGTGTGAAGCAGGTAAGCGAAGTCTATCGATGCGAGACTAAAAGGACTCTGATGAACTGGTGATGATGACGGTTAACTCCCTACCGCTGGTAATCCGGAGTTCATAGGTCTGTGCGTTTGATGTCCCTCAGTTCTCAGATTATCCCTGCGGATCCTGTTAGTGTGATGTTCACACTGCTAATCTCAGCCAGAAACATGCAGCACATCTCATATTCAAATCCACACTCGGCCACCTGCTCATGAGATCACAGCTGCGATACGAGATGAGGAAAAAAAAGATTTCATTTGACCTCATCAGATGTTATTATTTTTCTGCAGCGAGCGTTTACCCTCTCGTGTTTTCTCCTTTCTCCTTTTGTCTGCGTCTCACTGTTTGTATCTCCCAGATCAGGAAAGAAGATTTGAAATTAATCTGTCACCATTTCGTCTGTATGGCACAGAAAAGCTCATTTCACAAATCAGATAGCGTACTGATCGTTCTCTAATGTTGTCTCTTTGTAGCTCTGTTGAAAAGACTTTAAAGGATAACTATTGCCAAAATGCAACCTGGGCTGTTTTTTTTTTGTTTTTGTTTTTTTACTGTAAACAAGACAAACTTATACCTAAAAGCATAATTACGACAAACGAGCCATTTTTGAGATTGTGATTTCGTTTTGTGGTCAATGGCCGGTGAATGGGAGTTCTAGGGGCATAACTTTGAGCGCATCAAAATCGATATTTTTACAACACTAAGAAGGCTCGACACACCATGAAACTTTGCTCGAAGTATCGCCTGGGTCTCTACACATGAACTCGAGCATTGAGAACATTGTTTGTGTACACAGAGTTTACTAAAAGGAAAGGTTTTGAACAACTCACTTACACCGTTTGGGTTTCCGTGTCGTACTTCTAAGACCGTCGTTCATCTTCAGAATGCAAATTAAGACATTTTTGATCAAATCTGAGAGCTTTATGACCTTACATAGACAGCAACGCAACTACCACATTCAAGGTCCAGAAAGGTAGTAAGGACATCAGTAAAATAGTTCACGTGACATCAGTGGTTCAACCGTAATGTTATGAAGCTATGAGAATACTTTTTGTGTGCAAAGAAAACAAAAACGACTTTGAAGATAAATAAAAGTCTTACAGGTTTATAACAACATGAGGATGTGTAATTAATGACAGAATTTTCATTTTTGGGTAAACTATCCCTTTAAGTATTAGCAACAGTTAAAGTGATGATTGCCTATTTAAGACTAACATCATTTTCTCTCTCTCTTTTCTTTTTCATGCCGACCATCTCAACTCAAGGTAAGGACATTTGATTTATTTATTTTTTTTCCAGTCTCATTTGTGGTATCTCAGTGTGAGAGATTTCAGGTATCTCTGATCATGTTGCCAATAATGGCGTCTCATGGGATGCCAGGGTCCTTCAGTGTCAGTGGTCCTGCCTTGAGACCATCTGGGTCTCTAGTTTACTTCCTGTGCATTTGTCTGTCATCAAAGACTAAGATTATCCAGATCTCTTTGATATGGACGACTGCGAACAAGCATGCGTAGGGTTATACAAGCTGTGTTTTTCAGTATTTAATTTTTTTCTGTTTCCTTTTTTGGCCTTTTGATTTTTCCTAAAATAGATTTTTTTTTAAAACCATTCAAAAATTTGGGGTTGGTGTTTAAAAATAAAACAAATAATAAATAAAAATAGAAATCTGTCATTTTCACTAAGGCTGCATTAATTTGATCAAGAATACAGTAAAAACAGTAATATTGTGAAATATTAATACAGTTTAAAGTAACTTTTTAATGACAATAATAATAAAAATACATATAATAATAATAATTATTATTAGTGTTTATTTGTATAACTTTTTTTTTTACAAAACTTAATGTTTCAAAGCAGCTTTACAGAAAATGCATGTTTTGATACTACTACTACTACTACTACTACTAATAATAATAATAATAATAATAACAGTATTAATAATTATAACAATGCTGTGTTATAATAACTGATATTAATATGTATTATTATTTAATAATAATAATAATAATAATAATGGAAGTATTTATTATTATTAGTGTTATTATTTACAGCAAGTATGTATTTAGTAGTAGTAGTAATAATAATAATAATAATAATAATAATAATAATAATAGTAATATTATTGTTCTTAATAATAAATAATGCATATTCAGTGATAATAATAAACTTTACTAGTTTATTTTAGCATCTTCAAAGGTAGCTTTCATAACGTGCCTTATAATAAAAATAATAAAAATATTAATATCAATAATTATAATAATAATTGATTTTTTGGTTTTTATTATAAACAAAATATGTATTTATTAATAATAATAATAATAATAAAATGATTTATTGTGATAATTATTAGCAACGACAATCAGTATGTATTATTAATAATAATAATAAAAATAAATGTTGTTATTATTATTAATAATAAATATACATATTATTCAGTAATAATAAAAATTCTTAATTGTGAAATTAATATAGTTTAAAGTAACTGTTTTCTGTTTTAATGTATTTTAAAAAGTAATTTATTTCTGTGATGGAAAAGCTGAATTCTCAAGTGTCAGTTTTCTTGAGAAATATTTGCGATTCTTTGAATAGAAAGTTCAAGAACAGCATTTTTTTTTAAATAGAGATATTTTGTAACTTATAAATATCTTTACTGTCACTTTTGCACTTTTGAATGCATCCTTGCTAAATAATAAGTAATTTCTTACTCACCCCAAATGTTCATTTTTTATTTTTTTTTATTTTTTTTAGACAAAATCAATTACTTTTGAATTTCCTTCAGTTGGCTTCGATTTTTTTTTTTTGGCATAATTTTTATCACTTTTTATTTTAGTAAAGACAAAACTAACACTTGATGTTGTATTCTGTGTAGCTCTGTCCACAGTCAAATATATTTTGTCAAAACTGCAGAGCTAAATGTACTGAACATATAAAAATGTTCTAATTGGTTCTAATTTAGTTACTTAATGAGAATAAACATTTTTGAGGCTAGAAACATTAGAATTTAGTCGTAGCACCTTTGGTGGCGAATTTAAGCTGTTCAAAGTCTGTTTAGATGAGCATATTTGCTGTTGTTTACAGTTTACTATTATTAGAACAGATAATCAGGCCTTTCATTGCATACCACGGTTGATCCAAGTGTATATCAAATCCTATCATCTGGATGGATATGATCTCCGCCCAATGCTTTAAACTTCTGTTGCATTCCAGTTTGCCCTTCCCATTGCAGTCAGCACATGGTGGAAGATTGTTGAAGGGTTTGACTTACAGTAAAGGTGTCTGTTGCTATGCAAATGCATATTTGGTTATTGCAAAGCAGGCCATAAATAAACCAAAAAACTGTGGCCTGAAGGTTTGATTTGCATCCAGGCTCCTCTCAGAAACTGCTCTCCTCATTGGATAATACAGTTGTCCATCATATTGGCAAGCCAATTAGTGTGAGCAAAGAAAATAAGATTATTTTGTAGCTTTCTTCTTATTTCTTGAACGTTTTGAGACAGTTTATGTAAGTTCTGCCAGCAAGGTGGTGCTAGAAATGGGGTTTATTCTTTTAAACTTCCTCTTTTCCCTTTCTGAATTCTGAATTAGTGAAGTTACGCTAGTGTTACAACACCGTATCTCTATCAAGAGACAGTCTTTTCACTGAGGGATCAAAGTGCCAATCCTTTTGTCTCAGGCTCACAAAGGCTAAGTTCAGTTTGTGAGATCGAAAGTGAGCGTTTGAGAAAGGAATTCAGGAGTTCCTCTTTGCTGTTGCTCAGTTTTCATCTATTCGCCCTTTTATCTGACTCGCCGTCTGTGTGTTTCTCATACTCTCACTGTTTCTCTGTTTTGTTGCCTTTCTCTTCACATGGAGATGTGAAATCTGCTAACTGCAAAACGTGAGGCTCTGTGCCAGCAGTAAATGTTCACAAACTGAAAACTGTCACTTATTTACTCACCCTCATGTTGTTCCAACGTCATATGAGTTTCCTTCTACCACGTGGCACACAATGAGACCATTTCAAGTTACTGTTTTCAGTAATTCATTTCAGTAATCATTTGCTCACCCTCATTACATTGCAAACACATAACTTTGGTTATTCTTTGATGCACAAATTAAGATATTTTAATTAAACCTAGAAGATTGACAATTCTCCATTGAAACTTCAGATAAACAAAACTTTGAAGAAAAAATGTAGATTAATATATCTCTTTTATAAAGTTTTGGTTACCTAGACTTTCAATGGGGGGATAGAAAACTCTTAATTTGAGTTATAGGTTTTACCTCTCACAATTGTAAGTTTATATCTGGTAATTCTGACTTTTTTTTTTTTCTCGGAGTTCTGTGATATAACCTTAAAATTCTGAAAAATTTGAGATACAAACTTGCAATTTTTTTTATTTTTCAGAATTTTAAGTTTATATCACGGAATCCTGAGGAAAAATATTTTTTTTCCCTCAGAATTCCATGATATAAACTCGCTATTCTGAAAAATTAGAAATATAAACTTGCAATTCTGACTTTTTTTTCTCAGAATTCCATGATATAAACTCGCAATTCTGAAAAATTAAATATGAACTTGCAATTATAACTTTTTTTTCTCAGAATTCTGTGATATAAACTCGCAATTCTGAAATATTCAAGATATAAACTTGCAATTCTGAAAAATTAGATATGAACTTGCAATTCTGACTATTTTTTTTCTCAGAATTCCGTGATATGAACTTACAATTCTGCAAAAATTAGATATAAACTTGCAATTCTGACTTTTTTTTCTCGGAATTCTGTGATATAAACTCGCAATTCTAAAAAATTAGAGATATAAACTTCCAATTCTGACTTTTTTCTCGGAATTCCGAGATATAAACATGCAATCATGACTTCTTTTTTTTTTTCAGAATTCCATGATATAAACTCTCAATTCTGAGAAATTAAGTCGTAATTAGACATGTGCCGGTATTCGGTAATGCAATAAATCGCGGTGATGAATATGCACGATATCGTTATCGTGGGCACTTCAAAATACCGTGAAAAATAATAGATCAGAATTTATATTTATAGAACGCGCAATAGCTTATTTTCCATCAACCGCTTAAACAAACACGGTGTATATGCTGCGCGAAACACGTGCGCACTCTGAATGTAAACAATCCTCACATGTAGAAGCACTGTGCGCATGCGGCGCAGTGGCACTCTAGTCTAATGTAAACAATCCTCACACGGAGAAGGAGCATGGCGGAAGGAGGAACACTGCCGACGATTTATTCCCATTTTAAAAGCAGGGCTGCCAACTCTACGCATTCAGCGTGAGACTCACGCAATTTACACTTCTCACACGCTCTCGCGCCACGCATCCATGTTCTCACACAGAGAAAAATCACGGAGCAAAGAGAACATGGAGACCGACAGACTACTAGAACAGAGCAGGTTACTTTTGATATGAAAACAATTCTCAGCTCTCAGGTTCTGTCCATTTTATTACGAAATTCAGACAATAAATACCGTTTTGGTGCTTGTAAATGTGACGTGACCGATCGCTGTAGGGATTCAGTTCAAGTAAACCGATCATCTGTTACTTTTTATTTAAAGATACAGTACAACTTTACCGAAAGATATGCCTACATAATATCGATCAATCAGTGTTTTTCAACCACGGAAAGAGGTCAATAAAACTGCAGGTGAACAATTATGTCACAGAACGTTACATTTACCTTAGTTGACTAGAAAAAAAATAGCTATAGAGGAGTATTTTGCTAAATATATGCACTATATTACATTTGCATTATATTTTTACTTGTTATTTAATTGTTATTATAATGAAAACAAAATTGTATTTAATTTAATTTGTTAATTTTTAACCTTTAATACTACCAGCTGACAGGGCTCTCTGTATGTTTACAGCATTATGTGAGATATATTTTTTTTTCTTGAGAAAAATTTATATGTAGGCTATCTACTGTAGCCTACCTAATTTTTATCCAAAGAGTCCATATTGAATCAAGATTGAAATCAAATCCCAAGAATTGAAATCGTGAAAATTGTGTAAAATTCTGTTTAGTTACCAAATGTTTTGACAATCGCAATTACACCTATTGTAATACAAGTTATTTTTTTAATGCAAGTTGTTCCCTCCCCCACCACCACCACCACTCCATCCATTTCTCCTGAGCAATTAAAATATTGTGATAATACCGTATACCGTGATAAAAGCTCAATCAATTAATGGCAGCATGAAAATTTGATACCGGCACATGCCTAGTCGTAATATATAAATATATAAATAAAACTGTGAATTGTGAATTTTTATCTCACATTTGATACTTTTTTTTTCTCAGATTGCGAATTTCTAATATCTCACAATTCTGACTTTATAACACACAATTGAGTTAAGTTAGAATTGTGAGACATAGACTCATAGTTCTGAGAACATATCAGTAATTTTTCCCCTCAGAACTAGAGATCGACCGATATGGGTTTTTCTATAGCCGATGTTTAGAGGTCAGGGTCAGCCGATGGCCGATATGTGCTGCTGATTTTTAGGGCTGATATCTTGAAGTCACACTAATAATAAGTGGATGCACAACATTTCTAAACTTAACATCATGAACACTGAACACTGACTTGAACCATCTCTCGGAAATTAATTTTATGCACTGCACAGTATTAAAATAAAAGATTTAACCAAAGTTAACCAAACTGAAAACAAATCAAACTGACCAAGTATTTATATTTTTATATATATATATATATATATAGAGAGAGAGAGAGAGAGAGAGCTGAATTTGACACTAAGCAAACCTTCATCCAGCTGTAGCATATGCCAGTTCCTGACGGTTCTACGCTATTCGTTTTTTCTTTCACTAAGTGAAAGCAACACTTCATAGTTTACTAGTAATATATAATAAATATATGG
Source organism: Garra rufa (assembly GCF_049309525.1). Taxonomy (NCBI): domain Eukaryota; kingdom Metazoa; phylum Chordata; class Actinopteri; order Cypriniformes; family Cyprinidae; genus Garra; species Garra rufa. The sequence goes on along the minus strand of NC_133384.1, from coordinate 27,260,080 downwards.
CCATGGGACTTAAATATCAGAATTTAAGCCTTACCTTTATTACCTGCCCGCGGACATGCCTGACTTCGATGCTACTAAACACGGATATCGGCCGATGTCGATATATAAAAAAAAATAGCAAATATCGGCCCGATATATCGGCCGAACAATATATCGATCGACCTCTACTCAGAACTGCGCCTTATATCTCGCAATTGCACATTTATATCTCACAATTATGAGAAAAAAGTCAGAATTGTGAGACTATCATGTAATTCTGAGAGAAAAAAAACTCACAATTACGAGTTTATACCATTAAATTCTACAAAAACAAGTCAGAATTGCAAGTTTGTTTTATGCAATTATGAGCAAAAAAAAGTCAGGATTACGAGATGTGAACTAGCAATTTAAGAAAAAAGTCTGAATTGTGAAATAACTTTTTTAGTCAGTGGCTTCCATAGGAATCCTAAAAATCATGCCTTTTTTTGACCCAGTTGTCTGACCATCTTTCATCTGAGCAAGTCATTTTTGGTTCTCATTTGTTGTGTTTTAGTTTTTGTTCTATTTAAGTAGACAAATCTGTTAGCATGACTTGTAACTTTTTCACTTGTGACTATTTTTACAAAACTGATTCAGAGAAATGAAGCCTCTTGTGCCCTGACAGAAGCATCGATCTGCAGTAAAGACATTTTATATAACTGTGCCTGATCCATGTATGGTGACAGGGCTGCAGTGTCTATCATTTCTAAACATTTGAGGATGAACTTGCTTCTTGCATTTCAGTCAGTCGAGACCATCCTGCAAGATGTTTACTCCGCGTGTTCTCTACCGTCTCTTTGAACGGATCGTTGGCTCTCATAAGTACCGTGTCCTTCTCAGAGGACTTGCTCTGTTTGTGTAGATGTTAGCGAGTTTTTTTTTCCCCCTCTGGTGAGTTTTACCTTGAGTTTTTTGAGTAGCCTGAAGAGAACTGTCAATCAACTTGATTGACATTGAGACTGCATTCGCACCTAGCCTTTGTGTGGGGAGTTTTCCTTCTGTCCATTCATGTGTGCCACTGTGTGTCCCTGCAGCCCATGGCACTAATAAGTCTGTCACGGCCGACTGTGAAAAGTCACGTTCAGCCGTGTGTGTGTGTGTGCGACCCGAGGGAATGTGGCACCTCATTCCTCAAACGAGACAACAGAAGCACCGATCTTTGAAGCCTGCGGTGCTGCCGGAATTGAACCCTGTGTGACTCTGTGACCCCAGTATAGAAGGAAGCTCGTACATTTCGACACTCCCACACAACTCAAGCAGAGGAACTGCCGCCTCCTTCATGTGCTAACTGCCCATAAATGTTTTACATGCAGTATATGCCAAACACACACAATGCTGTCGGCCTGAGTAGTATTGTGTGTGTGTGTGTGTGTGTGTGTGTGTGTGTGTGTGTGTGTGTGTGTGTGTGTGTGTGTGTGTGTGATACAAAAATTGATTACATCATTAAAGGGATAGTTCACCCAAAAAAATTTAATTCTATTAATTCATGTTCCTCATGTTTTTCCAAACCTGAACACAAATTAAGGTATTTTTGATGAAATCCGAGAGCTTTCTGATTCTGCATAGACTGCAACGCAACTACCACATTGAGAGGCCCAGAAAAGGTATTAAGGACATTGTCAAAATAGTCCACTGTATACCTTTTTCATTTTCCTTCATTTTATTGTCCTCTTAATTAAGCCACATTCGACCCTAAGAAAACGCTTAACGTGCAACTCAGCGTGTTGCTTTCATATTCTGGGGTAGATTCTGCTTGTCTGTAAATGTTATAGGTTTTATTAATAAGGTGTGTACTGAACTGTAAGGCGAGTCCTCCAAACTGTTTTAGGCCAAGTTAATTTGTTTTAGAATGTCCCATTTATCATTAGACCACTATCCTGTGACCAATGTGTTTATAATGTCATTAAGTCAACTTTTTATCTCATAATTTCAACTTTGTGTCTTGTAATTATGACTTAAGTCAAAATTTTGACTTATCTTGTAATTATGACTTACGAGATAAAAAGTCAAAATTATGACATATTTAAGTCATAATTTCAAGATAAGTCAAAATTATGACATACTTAAGTCAAAATTTATACTTTTTCCCCCGGTTTCACAGATAAGGCTTAAGCCTAATCCTAGGCTAAAATGTAAGTCTGAGCTGTTTCAACTGAAAGAAACTCGCACTGATTGATCTAAAAATATATCCATGCCTTTGTTTTGTCTCAAGATGCACACCGGAAATGTTTTTTCCACATCTATAAAAATTACTTAAATGTCCTAATTGAAGTATGGCCTAATCCTGTCTTACTTTAAGCCCTGTCTGTGAAACCGGGCCTTTAAGTCATTTCATTTGAATTTGTCTTGTAATTATGACTTACGTATGTCATAATTTCAACGTTTTATCTCATAATTTTGAGTTTTTATCTTGTACTTATGACTTAAGTCATAACTTCAACTTTTTAAGTCATAATTACAAGACAAGTTGAAATTTTGACTTAAGCCATAATTACAAAGTAGAGAAATTCAAAATTATGACTTAAGTCATAACTTCAGCTTTTTAAGTTATAATTTTGAATTTCTCTTCTTATTTTGTAACTATGACTTAAGTCATAATTTCGACTTGTCTTGTAATTATGATTCAAGTATGTCATAACTTCAGCTTTTTATCTCATAATTACGACTCTTTATCTTGTAAGTTGACTTAATTCATAATTTCTGCTTTTTATGTCAGAATTTTGACTTAATAATTTTGAATCAAGTTTTTTTTTTTTTCTTCTTGCTGGGTGGAAATGGACTTCCATAGTAATGTAATGAAGCTACGAGAATTCTTTTACTAAACTAAAATGATTTTATTCAACAATTTTGTACACAAAATTGTTAATGTTGGCAGTTGAACAGTTGAACCACTGATGTCACATGGACTATTTTAATGATGTCCTTACTACCTTTCTGGGCCTTGAACGTGTCAGTTGCATTTCTGTCTACACAGGGTCAGAAAGCTCCCGGATTTCATCAAAAGTATCTTGATTTGTTTTCCAAAGATGAATGAAGGTCTTACGGGTTTGGAACGACATGAGGGTGATTTTGTTAATGACAGAATTTTCATTTTTGGGTGAACTATCCCTTTAACTATAATTGATGGCTAGTAGTTGTATTCAATTGAAGAAATTGAAGAAAGTCAATTTGCAACAACATGAGGTTGAGTGCATAATGAGTGAACTCTCTATGATTAGTTTTGGAAACAATAAGCTCTTCTGTTTGGCAACAATCACTTCAGTTGCATGCAGCAGTGCAGCTCGTATTAGCTCAGGTGCATGACTGCGTCTGCACATCTGTCTCTGTCATTGTCTCTGTGCTTTTGTCTCTCTGACTGTCAACTTTGCTCTTTCTCATCCACTCTACCCCTGTTCACACCAATAAACAGCACAAAATAAGCAATTTTCCTCTCCCAAACTAGTCCTGTGCAAATTTTCTTCCTTTCTCTGAAAGCATTTGCATACAATTTTACTTTTCTGTTTTGCTTTGATTGTTTTTAGCTTCTGAAATACCCTAAAACTCTAATGTAATTCACAGAGATGCAGTTTCAATTTAAAATACTGTGTTGAAATTTTAGGCTTGGTGTGAGCAGATCTCAGCTCTTTATCTCACTCACAAAAGTGTATGTTTGACGGGGAGGGTGTTACCTCCAGCACAATCATTTTTTGACGTGTCTCATGGGACCTGAGGAAAGTGGAGTTATGCATGTGTGTGAGCATGATTGAAGGTGTTAATGCTCCAGGGCCTTGTATATCAGCTCTAGGCCTGATTGGTGAGCTCTGTTAGTGGAGGTGACGGGCCGACATGAGGTGAGCGGTCTAACTGTGGCAGGATCCCCACCCCAAAGCTGCTCTGTGGCCCCGGCAAATGTTTCTCATTCTCAGCTGTCATCCGCTCCTCACAGGCAGACTGGCATGCAGGGATCTCGCCTGCCCTGTGCCCTGGAGCGCGACATGCCGTAACGCTCCACCCCCCATGCCGCCCGCCCGTCCGGGCCTTTAGAGACAGAAACGAAGCACAATCTCCTGAGAAATTCCCAGAGTATGCGTGTGAGCCGCCACATAGACGCTGTGCTCTTTTTAAACTGGATAAAGGGGCAAGACCTCCCCTTTCTTTCTCTCTCCCGCTCTAATGGAGTTGCCGGGGTGGTTCAATTCCAGAATGCAGCTCAAGAGGATTTGGGAGAAGTATAGATTTAGGGATGAGTGCTGCATAATGACCTGTTCATTCATTAATTATCTGATAAAGAAGAACGTCTCACCCCCAATGTAAACAATGAACCTCCATTGGAAACTAATGAAACACGTATGCATATTTAAGTGGGTATCTTAAGCTAATTATAAATACTACAGACTAAAGCTGAAAAACAAACAATAAAAATAGTAAAAGTAGCACTGAAAACCTGTGGTAATTGATAGAATGGTCAAGGATCAGCATTTTCCACCTAAAAGTGATTGCGTAGACCAAGCCGTAAGTCGTAGAGACTTGAAACTTGGAGAGATGGTAGTACTCACAACATCTACAATGTCACCCAGGCTCGCCACAATCGGCCTGACGGTGGCGCTACAGCGATCCAAAGTATGAAATCGTGACGCATAGCGCTGTTGCACTATGGGCGTCCCGAGTTCGAATCCCAGCTCGAGGACCTTTCCCAGTCCCACACCACTCTCTCTCTCCTACTTTACTTTTATAGGACAGTATAGAGATGACATGAAGGAAAAAATGTCAATAATAAATCTTAAAAAAAGGTACAAAATTGCTCATAACTCCTAAACCATTAGTCACAGGCTCAAGGATTTGATTGTCACCCTGCAAAATGTTGTGAACCACACAGAAACCAGTGCAGAAAGGCTCTTTGGAGAGTAAATATCAATAATTATATGAAAAAAAATTTTTTTGACTCCGTCACGACGGGAATAGAAAGGGATATTTTTGCTAAATACGTAACGCTTATCTAAGATCTCAATCTGAGGTCACAGTAAAAAATAAATAAATAAATAAATGTGGAGTTTGGCCACTTGGTGGCTCTATAACAGTAAAAAAACAATATAAGAGCTAGAACTATTGATGGATTTTGAGCACCTATTATACAAGATTAACGGAGGTTGATTGGAACAAAACGTGGTGGGCATGGCCCTAAAGGTCTGTAAAATTTTTGAAAGAAATTGACCACTAGGGGGTACTATAACAGCCATAAATGTACTACACATAACATTTCTATAGTAAATCACCTTGAATTTTTTTTTTTTTTTTTTTTTTTTTTTAATCATTGAATCAGGTGGTTACAGGCTTTCAAGAGATTTGAGTTTATGTTGCAAAAACGAGACTGCTCCAGATTAGGGATGGGAAGATTCCCCGATTCACTCGGTGCATCGGTTTAAAACGTTAACGATGCGATGCATCGGTTTAAAAAGTGCGCATCGGATACAAATTGGCATTTGTATCGCGATGCATCGTTTCTAACATATCTGCATCGGTAAATCCCGATTTATTTCTTTATAATTATTAGTAGACATACAATACTTTTATTATTTAGAAAGTGGAAAATATTGTTAGATTGTTTTCTCCCATCTGAACTGTTTCGCAAGCACGTCTCCCTTCACTGCTGCGTGAATGACGTAGACTATCACAACATTACAGAGACCGGGGCGTGTCCAGAAAGTCACATAGAGCAGGGATTCTCAACCGGTGGCCCGCGAGATGGCTTAAAATGAACTTAAATTTTATCCTAAAATGGTCAAAGCATGGCCTCTTTCGTGTTCTGTGATTGATTGCTTTGGACTCGGCGCAGCAAGCCTCATCGCATACAGACTGAATGGCGGCTCAAAACTTTCAACCGCGGCACGCAAACATCATCAGAGACCTGCAAGGGACGGATTTTTTAGTCCCGCTCCTGCAGAAATGTATGCTATTTTGTCCCACTCCCACCAGCAAAAGCCCACATAAAAGTAACCTATACCCCCGCGGAAAAACAGGTCTCTACTTCATCTCTTGACTGCATGAAACAAACCCTTGCACTAATGTAAAAGTAAAGACGATCAGAGTAATAGTAACAATGACACTATTGCATATCGGAGTCTAGGCACACATAAGTCCGCTGTTGATTCATGAACTAGTCATGCTTTCGGGGCTCTGATCAATTGTATTTTTGTGTGAAATTTCAAAATATTTGCATAGTTGTCAAAATGAATGTCTTGTGAGTGTTTTATAATGGATGCTCACCCATAGAGGTGGATCTTGTAAGGGTGAGTGGTGTTTATGCACATATGAGCACCAGCATCAACAGATATAGTATGTATTTGCTGTATTTTTCATTTGTATGTTCATTTTATAATGGATACAAACAGTAGATATTCGGTCAGTCCAGTTCAAATGGACAGGTTTAGTGAGTGGTATTTTGGCATCTCCCTGTTGTTCTGTTTGGCAGGTTCACTTACTTTAGAAAAAGTACTCTGTAGTTGTTTAGAATGTCTGAATTAAAGAATTCAGGAGCTTTAAATCTGTCTAATATATAAATAAATAAATAAATATATATACATAATCAAAAAGTCTTGGTTTTACTTGGTTAATAAATAATCAAACTGATTCACTGGCACCGCATCCTCTTTCACATCATCACATAAACTTGATCTAATTAGTTAGTGCTGAATTATCGCATCGTATCGTGATATGGGTGTGAATCGTATCGTATTGCATTGCAATATTTCACAAATGTATCGTTAATATATCGGATCGGATACTTTGTATCGAGATGCGTATCGGATCGGCATTATACCTTAGATGCCCAACCCTACTCCAGATGTGCACAGGGCTTTGCTCGGTCCGCTATTGTGAATTTTTTTTTCTTCCCGTTTCCTCTTCTTCCATGCATCCATAAATCAAAAAACAGTCAGTCTGAGAATAATTGGGTTGTTAGAGGTCAAGGCTATCTTTTAGAGTATTTCTATTGAATCATTTTCTGTAAGTAGTCCTACAAATGAATGCAGGTGACTGTCAGATAGAAATAGAAATGTGGTTAGTCAGACCATCTCTCACACCATTGGCAGAGAGAGAATCGTCCCTTCCATACAAACTTTCTTACACATTTATTTAGCTATCTAAATGGGAAAAACTGAAGGCAAATATTTGTGGTTGATTTGCGGTTGGCCAAAATAAGGTCAAAAATAAATAGTTATAAAATAATAGTTCATATAAATTTATTTAGACTATTTTATGCAGTTTTTTATATATATTTTGGCCATATATTTGAATATTTTAAAAATGTTTTTATTCATAAAAATGTATGTATTTATATATAATTATTTTTTAGAATGTATAAACACTTAAAAAATGGGTCAAAATAATTGTAAAAAAATATTTTGAATATTTTATGCACTATACATTTGTGTATAAAAAAAAAATGCTGTGTATTTATAATGCTATATAATTATTTTTTTATATACACACAAAAAAAAAATGCTGGGTTAAAAACAAAAACCTTCTTGGTAGTTTAATTTAACTTAACTATTGCTTAAAAGAATACTATGTTTCTTGCTTAAAATGAACCCAAAACAGGTTAGAAATGAACATTTAATAATATGTTCATTAAATTAACAACTATTAATAAGTTGAATAAATAATTAAATATATATATTTTTTTAAGTTGCTTATTAATAAATGTTCACCTCTTGATTATCGCTGATGCCTCTAGTAATTATGTGTCATATTTTTAATTTACAACCTATTTTGGGTTCATTTTAAGCCAGCCATATAATCATTTTTAAACAATAGTTGAATTAAATAAAACTACCCCGAAGGGTAGTTAAACATTTAACCCAACCACTGGGTCAAAGCAATCCACTCACTGGGGTTTATTCATATTTAACCCAGTATTTTTTAGCATGTATGGTTGTCAAACATTGCACTGTGGTGCTCACATGAGGTTTGTGGGTTCAAATCTGGCCTGCAATGTAACCTGATTCAATTCTCTTTTATCCATTATTCTTATCATGTTTCTATATCCACAATGAATATAAAACAGCTCAAAAGGCTAAAATCATGCTTTTTTTAATAGTAAAGTGAGGTAAAGTTTCATTCAAACTCAGAAATTGCAATTTTTATTAATATCTCCACTCACGCTCTGTCTCTCACACACGCTGTCGAATCTAACATTAGCGAGGGGAGGTAATTGTGTCAGAGCCTTAGAGGGAGGTAAAATGGAATAATGAGACTCATTATCATACTAAAGAAGTAGAGAGAAAGCGAAGAGGGGAAAGATGAGGAAGTGCTCCCCATCAGTTTGCGAGCGTCTATGCTCTTGTTAACGGAGTTTAGCTGAAGAACGGTGTCAGTCTGGCTTTGCTGAATATTCTCTGTAACGCTGCCGAAATGAAACCACTTTTCCCTTTGCTCGGGCGCTTTGATCAGCCCGCGCCAGTCGTCTTCCACATTGGATGAATAGCTGGGAAATAAGACTAGTGGAGCGTGTTACCGCCGCGCAAATGACAGGTGAAGGGCAGTTTCCTCTCGCTCCCTGGCAGGGCTGATCCGGTGACAGACTTTGAAGTTTAGAAGAATCTCCTCTTCATGTTGAATCGGGGCGGATAGAAGCACTTCAGACTGAGAGATGTTTTTGTCTCCGCTCTGAAGTGGGCAAGATTACAGCGTTTTGAGTTTTTTTAATCCTCACCGAGCGTGAGATTAGAAGCACCAGCACAATAGAGCAGGAAGGAGAGGAGGAGAGTTGTTCAAGGACAGGGGAAGTTTGTGTCTTTGAGGCAAGTGCAACAGGCTTACCGAGATTTGACAGAGACCACGTTTTGTTCTCGCATCGCTGCGTGATGCTTTAATATCAGAAGCCTAGCTGTAATATTTCTTGCATTATGAAAGGGTGAAGGAGAGAGACAGAGATAAAAGAAAGCGAGTGGTTTTGTTTGATATGATGCACAATGGTGCAATAGTTTGTGAAGTAGAGACTGTGTCAGCAGCCAAACTCCTTTTTCCCTTTAGTAGCCAGACTTTTTATTATTTTAATTAAGTGTGGTTCACTACAGCTTCTAGCCATGAATTTCACTCTCAGTCAGGCAGAAACTCTCTAAACAACTTATGACTAACCATGTGTCTAGAGTATCCATTTACAATAAGTTAGAATATTGTTTATTGCACAGCAGTGTTGGTTTGCAACCACTTACAGTAAACACTTAAGAAATTAGTGAAAATATATGTAACTTGTGTGTAGGAAGTTGCATAAAGCTAGCCAATCAGGTTAGAAGCCAAAACTAGAGCCAGGAAAAAAAAACTTTTTTTGTGTACAGTATGCATCAGACAGTCAGTGAAAGTATTGTTGATGATCTGTGGGCACGCCGTCTGAGGCTGAGACTGTCTTTTTTATGTTGGTTAGGGGTAATTGCATAATGGTTTAGAGCAAGGCTTAGATTCACAGATGTCAGCAGCACTCAAACCTGTGATCAGCATGAATCAGCACTGTATAAATTTGTATTCATGAGTGTCTAGCACTAGATTTCTTATGACCTTTGTTGAGAGAACTCAACAAAACAAATAGATTTTTAAGCCAACTATTCACCATTTAGTAGATTTAGATTATTTTTTGACTCATGCTCACCAAGGCTGTATTTAATCAAAAAATACAGTCAAAATATTGTGAAATATTATTAAATTATATTGTTTAAAACAACTTTTATATTTTAGTATATTTTAAAATATAATTTATTCCTCTGATGGCAAATTTTTAATGGATTATTTTGTGTATTTGTTGTAATGCAATGCATATATGCGGTTTGAGGTTCAAAAAACATATTATTTTCCACATACTGTACATTATTGTTGCTCCTTTCCGCTCCACCTTTCTGAAACGCTTTGATTTTTTTACAAAACTCATCGTTGATGGAAACAGAGGTGTTCTCTGATTGGCCAGCTATCTGGTGCGTTGTGATTGGCCGAATACCTCAAGCTTTTGCTGGAAATGTTACACCCCTTACCATGCCATTTCTTGGCGCAACGACACAAAAACAATAAAACCCATTATAAATGAGGCATTTGTTGCATCTTGTGCGGACATACAGTGGTGTGAAAAAGTGTTGGCCCCCTTCCTGATTTTTTCTGTTTTTTTTTTTTTTTTTTTTTTTGCATGTTTGTCACACTTTAATGTTTCAGATCATCAAACTAGGGATGCACCGGTTGACCGGCCATAAATTGAAACTGGCCGGTTTTTGCATCTAACGCGCGATCGGCAACCGGCTGGTTTTCGTTTTTATCCCGGCCGTTTTTTTTCCGGAAGTGGGTACGCGGGCCGCGGCATTCGATTCATTCAGAAACATGTCACTTGTGAGGAGGTTTTTCGAAATCTGTGAGCAGGACGTGAAGATTGCAATCTGCAATGTCTGCAAAGGACAGCCGCTTTCCTGTGCTCGCTGAAGTTGCGCGAGCGTACCTGTCCTCGCCCTGCACAAGCGCGGACAGCGAACGTTTGTTCAGCTCAGCTTCTCACGTGACAGATGAAAAAAGAAACAGACTCACTTGTGACAAAGCTGAGATGCTTCTTTTTGTAAAAAAAAAACAAGCATTACTTTACTTTTGAAAAGCCAAAAATAAAAGTCTGTTCTGTTAAGAATGATTATTATTATTTTACATTAAAATGCCTGTTGGCTTACTGTTTTACTTTACTAAAAGCATGTTTTACTTATTAAACTGTATTTAATTTAATATTTTTTTATTTATTTAATTTCAGATGTCAGATGCTATTGATTCAATAGCCAAAGCCAGTTTGGCCTGTTAAATACTAAATAAACATGTTGTTTATGTTGTTTACTTGCATAACTTCTTGTTTTTGAAAAAATCGGAAATCGGTATCGGAATCGGCCAGCTTGCTTGTAAAAAATCGGTATCGGAATCGGCCATGAAAAATCATGATCGGTGCATCCCTACATCAAACTAATTTAAATATTAATTAATGATAACACAAGTAAACGTAACATGCAGTTTTTTAATGAAGTTTTTTATTATGAAGGGAAAACAAAATCCAAACCCACATTGCCCTGTGTGAAAAAGTGTTTGTCCCCTAAACTTAATAACTTGTTGGGCCACCCTCAGCAGCAAAAACTGCAATCAAGCGTTTGTGATAACTTGCAATGAGTCTGTTACAGCGCTGTGCAGGAATTTTAGCCCACTCATCTTGGCAGAATAGTTGTAATTCAGCCACATTGGAGGGTTTTTGAGCATGAACCGCCTTTTTAAGGTCATGCCACAGCATCTCAATAGGATTCAGGTCAGGACTTTGACTAGGCCACTCCATAGTCTTCATTTTGTTTTTCTTCAGCCATTCAGAGGTGGATTTGCTGGTGTGTTTTGGATCATTGTCCTGCTGCAGAACCCAAGTTCGCTTCAGCTTGAGGTCACGAACAAATGGCCGGACATTGTCCTTTCAGGATTTTTTGGTAGACAGCAGAATTCATGGTTCCATTTATCACAGCAGGTCTTCCAGGTCCGGAAGCAGCAAAACAGCCCCAGACCATCACACTACCACCACCATATTTTACTGTTGGTTTGATGTTCTTTTTCTGAAATGCTGTGTTACTTTTACGCCAGATGTAATTGGACACACACCTTCCAAAAAGTTAAACTTGGGAATCATCAGGATGTGTTCTGGCAAAACTGAGACAAGCCTTTATGTTCTTTTTGCTCAGCAGTGGTTTTCGTTTTGGAACTCTGCCATGCAGGCCATTTTTGCCCAGTTTCTTTCTTATAGTGGAGTCATGAACACTGACCTTAACTGAGGCAAGAGAGGCCTGCAGTTCTTTAGATGTTGTTGTGGGGTCTTTTAAGACCTCTTGAATGAGTCGTCGCTGTGCTCTTGGGGTAATTTTGGTCAGCCGGCCACTCCTGGGAAGGTTCACCACTGTTCCATGTTTTCGCCATTTGTAGATAATGGCTCTAACTGTGGTTTGCTGGAGTCCCAAAGCTTTAGAAACGGCTTTATAACCTTTTCCAGACTGATAGATCTCAGTTACTTTCTTTCTCATTTGTTCCTGAATCTCAACATGATGTGTAGCAAACACTTTTTCACTGAGGGCCATGTGGGTTTGAAATGCACATCACCCACTCGAATATTTGCTTTGTACTGTTCCGGAAAAGTGTTGTAAATATAACTTAACCTCTGATTTCTAGTTGTGTCCTCATTTGGAAGGCCAAACAAGTACTTTCGCTCTCGCAATGAAACACACTGCGTCTCCACAACATGGCGGCTGCAACACTAGTACAGCCGGTAAAAGTTACGCCTTCTTTCTTTCCGTATACATATGGGCTGTGTTATGCAAATCTACTCACCCCGTGAAGTGGATAAGTGGGGGCGTATTTGAACGAGCCGTTTTAGGGAGGTGTGGCTGAGTCTTAACTTTTATAATAAATATCTCTTTGGTTTTGAGACTTTAAGCATTGCAACTTAACAGAACTTATCTATGCACAAACAGCTTGTAACACTCCAAAGACAAAGGAAACAAGAAACCGCATCATATGAGCTCTTAAAATCCTTGATAATGTTTTGTTAAAGGAACCGTTCACCCATAATTAAAATATTAACCCATGATTTATTCACCCTCAAGTCATTCTAGGTGTATATGACTTTCTTCTTTCAGACAAATACAATCAGGGTTATATTTAAAAATGTCCTGGATGATTTATTGCTCATTGTTATTTAATGTCAAATAATATTAACAAATGAAACCTTATTGTTAAAGCATTACACTTTCTGTTATCAAACACTTTTTTATTTTAGAATCTAACATTAATTGGTAAATTGTCAAAAAAGGTGATGCAAACACTGTAACACATTTCTGTTTATTATCAGTTAAAGAGATGCTATTTGTGCACTTCTGGTGTGCTCTTGGCTACCGCAGAGCCAATGAGAGTATAATTTGATTACCTTTTATTGTGTGATGCCAAGAGCTCTTGCTGAAATTATGACTCAGTTTTAATAGTATCATTACTCTTTTAGCACATGGAAATGAGTCATTAGCGGTGCGTTATATCTACTCTCTTTGGCTTCATTATATTTCGGCTTTTGTTGTTTATCTGTAATCTTTCATATGAAACCAGCAGAGCCTGTTTACTCTTTATTGTGTGTACCAGTAAATTTGATTCATATTTAGTATTTCCCACCAAACCTTTAATTATAGAGTAGGCGGCATATCCTAAATCTTATATCACGGTATTATGTTTTATATTCTACATAACCATGAAGCCGTCTATGTGAGAAATGACTATATTTTTCTTTGTTGAGTTTAAACCATCCAATGAATGTTTAAACGCTACCAGCATATTGTTTTGCAGTACTATGACTGATTTAAAGTCAAAATGGTACAAAATGGTAGAAAAGCTTACAATTAAAAAGTAAAATGGCTACATTTTGAAAGTGTACCGTTGCTGTGACAGCTTTTGTATATTTTCTAAGACTGAATATGATTTTCAACTTCAAAAGATACTGGTTTATTGAATGTTTGCATTAGAGACAGTGACCTTCTCCTGTCTAATATGTGTGTTGTGATTTCAGCTTCACTTTAAAGCCCACTGGCTGTTTTGATGGATCACAAGAAGGACCAAACACACTTCACATGTCACTTGCTTCTCCAATGTGTTGTGATTTTGAAGAAAACCTTGAGCAGGCCGCATGTCACCTGTCATTTCGCCTGAAAAACTTGACCGGCTATCAGACCCGCTGAGGCATAGACGGCGTGCACGGTGCCTACCCATACTGTGTGCCTGTGTATCGGTGCATGTCTGTGACGCTTCTTGAGTGCTTTGACGATATGTCTTATCTTCACTCAGTGGCTGTGGTCATGTCTTGCTGTAGGCTGCTAAGAATGCTGCACCTCTGTTCTTCACCTCAGAGATGTGTGCTTGTGTTTGACCGCTGTCCTTGGTGCTGAACAACTGTCTGGCTGAAAGCTGGAGCGATTCAATGGTGCACTCATACTCTCACAGGTGGAAGTGAGAAACCTAACTTGAAGAGTAAAGTGACTCAGACGAAACCTGATCATATTGTTTCAATGTTAATTGAATCCATTTCCTTTCCTTATCCTGTATAGGTTGTATTATTATATATATATTCATACATCAGTTCTTCTGCTTCTCGTATCTGATTGGTTGAGAGTAGTGTGTCTGTTTCAAAATTGGCTTCAATGTTTTTGGAGATATGAGCGCTCATGAACCCGCAGAGAGCAGCCTTACCTCGGCTAGTTGTTCTGGAATTTGCTGCTAGCTCTGATGTCTCTATAGTGGTAAACATGAGAGATAATTTGTTTTGGATAAATGGAACATGCAGTATTTGGTCTCATTAATCTATTATTTGTTCCAGATGAACTTACTTTTTAGTTATAATCATATTAGGCAACCTTGTCCGGTTTTTGTGTAGTCAAGTTTTAGTTGACTGAACTAATCATTGGCGCTTCCGCAATGAGGAGCAAGAGTGTGCATGGTTGGCAGGTTGCAAAAATTAAGCAAAACACTGGGCAAAAAAGTATTATTTTTAACGGAAAGCTCTGAATTGGGGAGCTCTTTATATCTGGCAACCACACACGAAAGCTCGCAAAGTAGAGGCATGTCCGCAATAATATTTTGTCTTTTTTTTTTTCCCACGAAAATAAAACGATATTTTGATATCGTTTTAATTTTTAAAAATAATTTTAGTCTAGTCTTTTTTAAATTGTCAACGGTACTGCATGTTAAAATATTCACAATTATCGTTTATTGACCTTAATGTCATCTCATTGTCTCGTTTTAGCAAATAATCAGCCAGAAAATGTATCCTTTTAACAGGGAAGCTCTGATTTGGGGATTTCAACTCTTGAAATCTGGCAACCGCACATAAAGCTTGCAAAGTAGAGGCATGTACAGCAGTCCGCAATAAAAGTTTGTCTAATTTTTTTTCCACGAAAATAAAAATATATTTTGGTATCGTTTTAATTTTTAAAAATAATTTTAGTCTCGTCTTTTTTTAAATTGTCAATGATACTGCATTTTGAAATATTCACAATTATCTTTTATTGACCTTAATGTCGTCTCACTAGCTATGTTTCCATCCAAAAATGCGAATTTAACTTATGCGCAAAATAAAGCACCGTTTCCATTCAACGAGAGAAAGAGAACCAAATCGTCACTTCCTGATAAACTTGCAGTAAATATAAAAAAAAAAAAAAAAAAAAAAAGAAGTCATGAAAATAATAATTTTCAGATTTCCCCACCGGTTAATTGACATGTGACAACACACGGCAGTTCGTCTTCAATTGATTGAATGGACAACAACAAAACAGTACGACAAACTCACTTAGTCTATTTTAAACATAGAATTATTAATTTATTAACACAAATAAATAAATAACTGTTGAATAACTTCCACAAAGTTTAATTATAAAAAATAGACCTACTGAAAATTAGCAAACACGGTGGAACCAAATAAATAAGAAATGAATGTTCTTCCAATGAGCTTCCAAAATCACCTTAGATAAACGAAAACAGTCAACAGGCCT
Organism: Garra rufa; assembly: GCF_049309525.1. Classification (NCBI taxonomy): domain Eukaryota; kingdom Metazoa; phylum Chordata; class Actinopteri; order Cypriniformes; family Cyprinidae; genus Garra; species Garra rufa. The sequence goes on along the minus strand of NC_133384.1, from coordinate 27,244,523 downwards.
TTTTAAAATCCAAAATACTTTTAAAACTAAATCTTTGTCAGCAACTTCTTGCTTTTCTCACCTCACTCCTCATGTGATAAATGAAATGGGACTCATACCGCGGATGCGACTGTTGTTAGGCACACTGCATTAAGCAGCCGCGTTCAGTTTTTAATTGTACTGTTTGTTCTCTAACTGAACTAAATGATTTTTATTTCTATAAAATAATCAAAACGACCGCAGGGCCGGTGCCGTGGTGGGCAAGTGACAAAACCGCTGAAGGAAACATTTCAGAATGACCGAAACAACATTTCTGATGCTGTGCAACAAGATGGGTCCGCAAGTTAGTCAAGTTATCCCATTCTAGCGTGCAAAGTCACATGACATTTTAAACGCGCATGGAGGAATTTATGCGCATTTTTTCTTATCGGATAAAAAATTTATCCTACTTAGTTGTGTGCATAAGTTTTTAATGCGCATTTTCACGTTTCCATTCAGAGATTTTTTTTTATGCGATATTCCAAAATGCGCATAAAAATAGGTGGATGGAAACACAGCTACTGTCTCATTTTGGCAAATAACCAGGCAGAAAAAGTATCCTTTTGACAGAGAACCTCTGATTTGGGGATTTGAACTCTTGATATCTGGCAACCAGACACATGAAATCTCACGTAGTAGAGGCACAAACAGCAGTCCGCAATAATATTTTGTCTTCTTTTTTTCAATGAAAATAAGAATTTTGAATTGATTTTATTTTTGTAAAATACGTTTTAGACTCGTCTTTAATTGTCAATGACATTGCATGTTGATACTGTCACAGTTATCGTTTATTGACCTTAATTTCGTCTCATCATCTACTCGTTTTATGTATCCTTTTAACAGAGAAGCTCTGATTTTGGCATTTGAACTCTTGATATCTGGCAACCGTACATATGAAAGCTCGCAAAGTAGAGGTATGTACAGTAGACCGCAATAATATTTTGTCTCCTCCTTTCAATGAAAATATTAAGATTTTGCTGTAGTTTTAATTTTTTTAAAAACAGTTTAGTTTTTTATTGTCAACATTTATCACTACTTGAACTTAATGTCATCTCATCATAGTCTCATTTAGTCATGGGGAAAAAAGCTTGTCACATCTTTTGTAATTTTCATTAACAAAATAATCACTATTTGATTTTCAATTGAATGCGAAAATTTTTGTCTGTTCTCAAAGATTCCTAGCACTAGAACCAGCACTATTATGGTGGGGAAAAAAAGGTGGCTAATCGAAGGATTTTGGAAAGAAAAAAAGATTCACTGGAACGCAAATTGGACTGGAGGTGAAGAGGTGTCATCTGGTCGTGAATGACTCAATAACTGCTCTTATTCCCATCCGGTCACACACACACACACACACACACACACACACACACACACACACACACACACACACACACACACACACACACACACACACACACACACACACACACACACACACACACACACACACACACACTTCAGGATCAGTTTTCTCAGGTGTTAGATTATGCTCATGTTACACAGACTGATTTCTCAGAAATGTTTGAAATAATTAACCCTGGTAGGAAGCAGAACCAAGAGCCTCTCAGACAGCTTCATTAATATGGAAGTCACTTCCTTTTCAGAAGAAAATCTGCATTAGTGTTCTGTAAATTACATAGTAGTTATACTTGAGTGTTAAACTTATTTGAGCAGTGGGAGGTGGAGAACTAGAGACTGTTAGAGTATATATTTGCAGAAGTATTTCCGTTTCACTTCTGATGTACATTTATGTACCAAACCCATTTATTTACTGAGAGCAATGTGACCTCATCACAAGAGTGAATGTGTTTTCTGGAATAGCTTGATTTCTGTGACAAATAATACTTTCATCAACCAACAAAGTTTGTGAATGAGACTGTATCACTTGTTTGTCTCACTCCCTTCAGTTTTCTATGGTAAAGAAGAACATATTGATAGGGAGACATGTTTGACTGCCAGGTGTTGCCATTCTGAACACTGACTTGGTCACACGCGGTCTGCTCCCTGCAGACGGATCCATATTGATTTAATGTGGAGCGTATCTGTCTAGATCCGAATCGACCGCAGCATTGATATCAGCTCATCGGTCAGCACAGCGGAAACCATTAATGCGGAACTGATTAAACCACACTAATAAGCATTTGTTCTACTAGAGTTCTCAGACGCAAAAAAAACAGGTTCATTTACTGATCAACTGTCTGAACTTTATCTGTGTGAAAATCTGGACTTAAGATGGACTTACTCTCTTTCCACTCTTTTCTTCAGTATTTCTGTCCTTCAGACCAGGCTGAATTGTGAACCAGTTTGACTGATTCGATGAAAATAACTGAATCATGAAAATATTTTTTTCTCATTTTACTTTCTTTCTTTCTTTCTTTCTTTCTTTCTTTTCTTTTCTTTCTTTCTTTCTTTCTTTCTTTCTTTCTTTCTTTCTTTCTTTCTTTCTTTCTTTCTTTCTTTCTTTCTTTCTTTCTTTCTTTCTTTCTTTCTTTCTTTCTTTCTTTCTTTCTTTCCTGTTGCAGCTTTTTCTTTTTTCATTTTTCTTCTAATTTTTCTCTTTTTCTTTGCAGATTTTCTTTCGCTCACATGCTCGCTCTTTCTTTTGTTTGTTTGCTCTCTTTCTTTCCCTTTGTTTCTTTTTCCCAATTTTCTTCTCACTTTTTCTTTTTCTCGCTTTCTTTTCCTTTCTTTCTTTCTTTTTCTTTTTCCTTTGCTTTTTCACTTTTCTTAGTTTTCTTTTTTCTCTCTTGTAATTTCTTTCTCACTTTTCCTTTTCTTTCTTTCTTACTTTCTTTCTCATTTTTCTTTTCCTTTCTTTTTCTTTCCTTCCTCATTTTTCTTACTTTTCCTTTGCTGCTTTTCTTTTCTCTCTTTTCTTACTTTTCCTTTATTTCTTTTTTCTTATTTTTTTACTTTTCCGTTGCTGCTTTTTCCTTTTATTTCTTACTTTTCCTTTGCTTTTCTTTCTTTCTTGTTTTTCTTACTTTTCTTTTTCTTTCATTCTTTCTTTTCCTTTCATTCTTTCTTTAGTTGTCTTTCCTAATTTTTCTTTTCCTTTTATTCTTTCTTTCCTCTTTTTCTTTCTTTCTTTCTTTCTTTCTTTCTTTCTTTCTTTCTTTCTTTCTTTCTTTCTTTCTTTTTTTCCTTCCTTTCTTTACTATTTTCTTTTTCTTTATTCCTCACTTTTTCTTTTGCTTGCTTGCTCTCTTCTTTCTCTCTCTTCATCGCTTTTTTTGCTCTCTTTCCCCATTTTTCCTTTCCTTTCTTTCATTTTTGCTTTATCTTTTTCCTTTGCTTTTTCACTTTTCTTAGTTTTCTTTTCTTTCTCTTCTCATTTTTCTTACTTTCTCACTTTCTTTTCCTTTGCTGCTTTTTCTTTATTTCTTCTCATTTTTCTTACTTTCCTTTTGCTGCTCTTTCTTTCTCCCTTCTCATTTTTCTTACTCTTTCTTTCTTTCTTTCTTTTCCTTTGCTGCTTTTTTTACTCTCACTTTTTCTTTTCTTTCGTTCTTGCTTTCTCTTTTTTCCTTTGCTTTTTCACTTTTCTTAGTTTTCTTTTCTTTCTCTCACTTTTCTTTTTTCTTTTGCTTCTTTCTTTTTTTTCATTCCTCATCTGCTTTTCTTTTCTCTCACCTTTTCTTACTTTTCCTTTCTTTTTTTTATCTTTTTTTCCTAACTTTTCATTTGCTGCTTTTTCCTTTATTTCTATCTTTCCATTTGCTTTTCTTTCTTTCTTGTTTTTCTTACTATTCTTTTTCTTTCATTCTTTCTTTAGTTTTCTTTCCTATTTTTTTCTTTTCCTTTTATTTTTTTCTCATTCTTTTCTCTTTTTCTTTCTTTCTTTTTTCACTCTCTTCTAATTTTCTTACTTTTCCTTTTGTTTTTCCTTCTTTTATTACTCTTATTATATTGCCATTCTTTTCTGACCTTTTTAGTTCTCGTTTTTCTCTTTTTCTTTACTTTAGCTCTTTCTTTCCTCCAATGCACTGTGCATTGTGCATTAATATATTCTTTGTCAGTTAATATATACACCCAACTTGTAATATTCTCAAGAGTTCTGCTCTTTGTTTTGGCTTTGTATTAGCTTGCAGTGTGTGTGTCTGTGTGTGTGTGTCTGTGAGTATCAGTGTCTTGCATTAGTTCAAGTGTGTGAGATTGACAACTGGCCCTGAAGGCTCTCCAAGGCCCGTCTGCTTTTATCAACCTACAGTCATGTGAAGGTCTCCATCTCACCTCTTACCAAGGACCCTCAAAGTATTATAGCAAGGCCAGTGTTTCATTTGAGCCTTCTTTTTTTCTTCTTTGTTTTCTTTCTGTTGGTTTCTCAGGCATTACTCTGATAAAGATGCTCTCTGTGCTTTAAAATGACAGAAGTGTTCAAAGAATTCTGAAATGTCTCCATTAGTGTGATCTTCATTACACAGAGAGAAAATAGACTCTGCAATTATCCAGGAGTATCTCATGTGTGACAGGCATCCTGAGGAGGTCAAAAACACTTATTAACTTCAAACTGTGTGAGCGTGCATCATGTCTGCCTTGTGTTTGTTGTTCAATGGCAGCTAGGAATGCTAAATAAGGCAGTCTTTATTTATTTGCACAAACATGTTTACTCATGTTAATTTCTTTCTTGTTTGTTAACTATTGGTAGTTTAAATATAAAACAGATATGATTTTCCAGATATCTAACTGAAAACACCAGCATGTATTCTAACTAGTATTTATGTGCATTGCATACTGGTCTTGTTTTTCAGCATGGCAGTAAAATGAATGCTTATATCCGGGTATAAAATAAAGCAAAGTACAATAAATAGACAGTTCAGCCTGAATGGATGGAAGTGCAACACTAGTAGTAATGTGCATTAGCCAGAAAAAAAATGGGGAAAAGCCCCTGGCCTCCTTCCAAATGGCCTGAAAAAGAGGAGCCAGAGAGAGAGAGAGAGTGAGGAGAAGAGGGAGAAGAGAGAGGAACAGCATCTGCTTCGCGCCTCGGTAGTTTTAAAAAATAAGCGGAGGGAAAAAACGCTGGATGCCAGTGACTGTGAGTATACCTGTCTGTGTGTCGCCATAGCAACCTAATTAGAAGGCCAATGGGATGAAGGCAGGGTCTGGTTTAGAGACGCCAAAGACAGGAGCTCAAAAACAGTTCAGCAGTGGAGATTAGAACAAGTCTGCTGAAAGATGGCTTCAGCTGGGGTGATTTGAGAAGAGAGATAGAGATGATCCGTCTTCACCTGTCAACATCACAACACTGCCCTGTCTTGTTTTTTTAAAAGCCGTTTTTACTTTTTCTTTCTCTGGGTTTTAGATTTTGCTTTTATTTATATATATATATATATATATATATATATATATATATATATATATATATATATATATATATATATATATATATCTTACATTTTTAACATTATAAAATAATGTCTTTTTTTTTTTTTCAATTAATTTTTTTCCTATATTTTTCTTATTTCTTTCTTAATATTACAAAGTCCTTTTTTTATGAATACTTTTACAATTAAAACTTCACCCATATTTACTATTGCTTTTTCATTATTTTATTCATGCTTTGTTTCTACTTCATGTCTGTATATATATTTTATATATTTATACATTTGTAATAATTTATGTACATTTTGTCTAACTTATATTTAGTTTCTTTCTCATTTTTAATTTTATATTGTTTAGATATTATTTACTTTAACCCATATTTTCTAATTGTAAATACTTTTGTAGCTTTTATAAATTTTCAGTTATTGTTTTAATATATTTTTGTCTTTTTGTTTTATAGTATTTAGTTTACATTATTCACTTGTTTTATTTATTTTTATTTTGTTTATTATTTATACTAGCCTAGATGGAATCTAGACGCGCCCCTAGCGGCAGCAAATTACATTTGCTTCCAAGGGCAGTCTAGTTACTCTCCGTTCACTTGAGATTTCTAAAAATCCAAAATCGACCGGGCCAATCACGAGTCGGTGGGCGGGTTTGACATGATGACGACTGACGTGAGACCATAAGTTCCGTCAGACATTCTCTGGTTCCAACTTTCTTTCAAATCGGCTTTGGCCGCCACTCTGAAAGACTTGAAGTTAAGCTTTTCTCTGAGAAAAGAACAAGAAACTGCACTGAGGTCGTTCTTACAAAAGAAGGATGTATTTGGAGTTTTGCCAACCGGATACGGCAAAAGTTTGATCTACCAGCTAGCTCCGCTGGTAGGAAAACCCATGGGACTTCTTCGTTGCTCTGATTGGTTGTAGCGCTAGCCTATTGCGTGGAGAGGGAGTTTGAAAGACAACCGTTTATCCCACCCCTCCGGTTGAGCCCTGTCTATGGAGAGTGCCCAGACCCTACATTTATGTGGGTCTGGCTCGTCAGGCTATATTTATACTATATATTTTCAGAAATCGTTTAATAATATATTTTTGTCTTACATTTAGTTTCTCGCATTTAAAAAAAAATTTATTAGTTTTTTTATATACTATTTTTTTAATTGGATTTTCTTTCTTTTTTTAATGTATTTTTCAAAGATATTTTGTTGCAATTTGTTTTAATAATTTTGAATTATTGTTTATCATTGTATTTTGTCTAACCCATATTTATTCTTTCTCATTTTTAATTATATATTGTTTAGATTTTATGTCTTTAACCCATATTTTCTATTTCTTCTATTTTCTTCATTTTCTTTTTACTATTTGTATATACTTTTGTACGTTTTCAGTAATTGTTTTATTAATAATATTTTTATCTAACCAATATACTTATTTTTTATTATGTTTAGTTTACATTATTCATTTATATTTTATTTCTTTTTGTCTTGTTTACCCATGTTTACTATTGATTTTTTTTTCTTAATTTTATTTATACCTTTTTATATTTCTACTTCATATTTTCTACTTTATATATTTTTAGTTATTGTTTTGTTTTGTCTTGTCTATTTTTTTTTTGTTATTTTTACTTAAAAAAAATGACAACTATGTAAGTGAATAAAGATATTTTGTTGCAATTTGTTTTAATAATTTTCAGTTATTGTTCAATATATTTTGTCTAACCCATATTTATTTTCTTTCTCCTTTTTAATTATATATTTTTAATTTTTTGTCTATAACCCATATTTTCTATTTCTTTTTCTATTTTCTTTTATTTTCTTTATAGTATTTGTATATAGTTTTTGCACTTTTCTTATTTTCAAATTAATATTATTTTTATCTAACCCATTTTGATTTATTTTTTAAATGTTTTTTTGATGTTTTCATTTATATTTTATCTTTTTGTTTCGTTTACCCTCGTTTACTGTAGATGTGTCATTATTTTAGGAATTTCATACATTTTTTTATATTTCTACTTATTTTATACTTTATATATTTTCAGTGATAATTAAATTATTTTTTGTCTTGCCATTATTTCATTTCTTTTTCTTTTTTATCCAAATTTACTACCAAATTTGCATTTCATTTTCTTATTTTTACTTTATGTATTTGTCTTCTTTTTTAAAGATTTTTTTTCTCCTTTTTTATTGTCTCTAGCTAACCTGCAACACAAATGTAACACTATTTATTATGCAATAAAAGCAGGCTCAAACTAAAAGCGAGAGGGGATCTCTCTCCGACCAGAACAAAGATCTCTGTCTTTCACTTCCAAGCCCCCTCTGTCTCGCTCTCTTTCTCTCTAAGCTCTCTCTGTCTGTCTGGTAAGACAAGTGGTCTAAACAAGCCTGGGGTTAAATTCTGTCCTCATTTTCCAGAGACACTCACTGTTTAAACTGTAACCTTGTTAATCCAGGAATCCAACTCTAAAACAGACACCTTTGTTCAAAAAGAAAAAAAAAAGATTAGTTTGTTAATCACAACAGACAAGAAAAGCATAGCTGCCTCAGCTAATGAAAACAATTAAATTTTAGTCCGGACTGTATGTATTAAATACTCAGGATCGAAGAGATTGTGTCTACATTTTATCTCAAGCAGTTCTATAGGAATGATTGAGTTCTGTAGGAACTGTGTGTGTGTCAGTGAGAAGTCGCTGAAGGTGAAATAGAGGGATCTCCCCCTCAGGCTGTTAAAGGGGTCTCTTGGCTATAAACATTCCTCACATTCCTGCTGCTAATTGGATCAGAACCGTGAAGTTCCTGGAGGAGAGCTCTTTTATTGTGCTTTTAGAGTCTTACATGGATGGTGGTCTGATTCTTTTCTCTCTCACACGCTGCTATTTGGTCTCTTGGTCTGTTTTTTAAGGGCACATGGTGGTTTCATCAGATTTTGGTTGCATATGGGCGATACTTTGAATATTTATGACATTAATAACAACAATAACACTAATTATAATAATATAAAATGTTATTATGTTGTTTTTTTCTCTATATAGTGGACTTCATTGGGGGTCAGTGGGTTGAAGGTCCAAACTGCCGTTTCAGTGCAGCTTCAAAGGGCCTCACACAATCCCAGCTGAGGAATAAGGGTCTTATCTAGTGAAAAAATTACAATTTATATACTTTTTACCCACAAATGCTTGTCTTGCACTAGCTCAACTTCACATTACATAGTCGTGTTGGAAAGGTCACGTGTGATGTAGGCAGAAGTACCGACCCACTGTTTACTAAAAGAGCGTGCAAAGAAAGTCAAATGTCGTTTCCAAAAAAAAAAAAGATAAAATAAAATCGGATGATTTTTCCGATGTTATTACGTGATGCGTGAAGTCGCAGAGCTAGTGCAAGATGACCATTTGTGTGTTTGTTTGTTTTTTTTTTTTAAATGACCAATCGTTTCGCTAGATAAGAGCCTTATTCCTTGGCTGGGATCGTGTAGAGCCCTTTGAAACTACAATTTGGACCTTCAACCCGCTGGCCACCATTGAGGTCCACTATATGGAGAAAAATCCTGGAATGTTTTCCTCAATAACCTTAGTTTCTTTTCAACTGAAGAAAGACATAAACATCTTGGATGACATGGGGGTCAGGAAATTTTCATTCAGGAATGAACTAAGTTCAAGTGAAACCTAATATAATAATATTCGCTTAAGTATTAAAAATGAATTCTTTATCATTATTAGTAGTAGTCATTGGCACAGTTGTATTTTGGAAATATAAAATTCATCTTGTATGGGGGGGGGGGGGGTTTGGTTTTGCTGTGTTTTTGCTGTTTTGCAAAAACTGTAGGTTTGTCACTCAAAAAATTTATGGACACGAAATCATAAAGAGAAAAAAAGCATTTCTTTTCCACCCCCATACCCCATCAGCAAGGAGTAAATATTCTAGGTTCAAAGGTTAAAGGCCAGTTCACCCTAGACTTTCTCAGGAGGGCTTCATATTATGAGAAGGATTTATGAAATCCTGCATTATTCCCTCTCTAGTCTCCGGTCCTGCTTTAGTCCCTCCTGGATCTTCAGTCATACATAAACATGAAGTACTGCATGCAACAATAAGCTCTAGCTTTATTAAAGCCTCTTCTCCGTCTCAACCACTGTATCACCGCTGTCTGTCTCTCCCTGTCCTCTAGAGTTCATCTGCTATTTTCAGTGTTTTTCTTAATACATGGCTTTTCAAATTGCACAGCAACTTTTTTGGTCATCTCAGGTTCGTCGTCTGTCATTCATCGTCATTTAAATCTTGCTTTTTGATACTTAATAATCTGTTAGCACCTTGTGATGCTTGTTTTGGAAACACAGATGTTTTGACTCGTTCCAGACCAAATCACAGATCTGTTTCCACAGCGCTCGCATAATCTTCAGGCTACTGATTTCCCCATGACACCCATCAAAATCCACCTCCTGACTGCTTTTAATGACACCCAAGAGGTCACGCAGGGTTCCTTCAGTATGTTTGTTTAGTGCTCGCTCCGTCCTTGCACATTTGGCAGATCTTAAACCTGCCAGGAGTCTTTCCGCCTGCTGGCATCTCAACATGTTATTTATCACTCTTTCTGAAGCGGAACACCTGTGCTGGTTTTAGATGGCTAGTTTACGAGACCCCCAGGTAGAATCCAGGACCTGCAGGGGGTCGACGCATCCTGCCTAACTTATTTACCACATTGCCAAAATCTTATTTGCGGTTCTTCTTTCGGTTCCTCATCTATTTAAGGCACAACTCACGTTTTCTTCATAAAAATGTATTTCTTTCCCTCTCTCCTCATCTGTCTCTCCTTTTCCTTCTCTCTCTCTCACATACACTGCCGTCTTTATCTGCATCTCTTCCTCCCACATCCCAAGACGAAAGAATCGCCGCTCTCTTGTTAGTCACGCTCCCTCAGCTGTTAAGGCTAGCGTGTGGCAGTGAGTGCCAGGAATGAGGTGGAATTCACATTCATCCTGGTGAAAGCAGTTGTGCCGCCTTTGATAGTCAGGGAAATCTAGTTGAAATCCCCCACCTCACTCGTACTTTAACAGGTTTGATGCTGTCACGGGTGAAATTTCCACCTACTGCTCGTCTCTACACTCTCCACTCACATTCAAAAAGACACAAGGAGACCCTCTTACTTCTCATTCCTCCCTATACATGCACTCTATCATGTTTGTGTTTATTCACAGATCAGAGTAAAAATAGCTTGTTTTCTTGTTTTTAAGGATTCTATAAAACATGGTTTATCTGAAGTCTTTGACTTTACATGGAATTTTATTATTTTTATATGAAAACCTTTTTAATGTATTAAATTGAAGTTAGATCTGATTTCTACTGACTTTATTGCATATTTTAGCCTTCTTACTGTCAACAATGTATGAGTTTCCACAAAAACTTTAAACAGTGCAACTGTTGTCATCATTGATAACAAGAAATGTTTCTTGAGCATCAAATCAGCATATTAGAATTATTTATGATGGATTACATTGAAGACTAGACTAATGACTGCTGAAAAATTCAGTTTTGCCAGAAAAAAATGACATTAAAAAATGAATAAAAATAGAAAAGTTATTTTCAATTGTAATATCTCACAATACTATCATTTTTGTTGTGTTTTGGCCAAATAAACACAGCCTTTGTAAGCAGAAACATTACAAAAAAAAAAAAAAATTACAACTCCATACTTTTAAATGTTATTTTATTTTGGCATTCCAGCTACTTATGGAAGCCGGCTCCGCCACCAAATAAAAAATAAAAGGTAATTGCGAGTTTTACTTTTTTTTTCTCACAATTGTGAGTTTACATCTCACAATTCTGACTTTTTTTCTCAGAATTGTGTAATAAAGACCTGCAATTCTGATTTTTTTTTTTTTTTTCAGAATTGAGATATAAACTCATAATTACGAGAAATAAAGTCAGAATTGTGAGATACATTCTCAAAAAATCAAGGACCATTTTGAAGAACATTTTAAAAATCTAAAAAACCTTTTCTTAATTTGAAAGGTTCCATTGATGCCAATAAAGAACCTTTATTTCTAAGTGTAACTCACAATTCTTACTTTTTCTCACAAATGTGAGTTTACAACTTGCAATTCTGACTATTTTCTCAGAATTGTGTAACACAAGCTCACAATTCAGGTTTTTTTTTCTTTTAGAATTGAGATATAAACTCACAATTGCAAGCTATAAAGTCAGAATTTGGGGATACAAAATCACAATGGCGAAATAAAAACTGGTGATTCTGACTTATTCTCACAAATGCTGGTTTGTGTCTCGCAGTTCTGACTTTTTTTCCTTGTGTGTTTTAGGTTAAGGAGGAGAATATACATAATTTAATACGCACTATTTAAAAAGAACTGCCATTTTATTGTTTTGGATTAGTTAAGTACTCGTCTCTAGCTGTTTTTTTGGCAGATGTGATGGTGTCAGCAGGTCATGTGTTAGCCGCAGAGAAACAGAGAGAGTGGTGGTGCTGGAAAGCAACTTTGTGTCTAGCTGTTAAAAAAACAACCAGGTCTAACTGCCGCTGGACAGCGTGTCATCAGAAATACATCTTTTGGTCTAAGGTATAGTAATCATGTCACTACATATACAGTGGGCCAGTTCAAATGACTTTAGGTGTTGTGGATCCTTGTATCAAAACTTGAAGGATCAAATTCTTGTAATCATAACCATTCTGGTGCCATAGATATGTCAGTGTGTCATCTTTGTGTGGTCACAAAAGGTAATATTTTCATTTATGTGTGAGAGAGAATTTTATGTGTGTACATAAATATCCACACAGAATTGTCAAAAATGCTTTTCTTTGTCCAAGTTTTTTTGTACTCAGCTCTCACAGAGAAATGGATTTTCAAGTGGACCGTCTCCAGGATGACAGACTAGAGTAATTTTGCACAGTCTGGTGCCTTTTGCTGACAAAAAAAATGAGGAGACTTCAATTTCCCAACCCACACTTAGAAGCAGCAAGCAACCCTGATGAAATTAAACCTGGCCTGTCCTAGTCATGTCACCTTTAGATGCTTGTCAGAGGTACTAGTGCGTTAAAGCGGTGGAGGTTGGGAACCCTGTGGCAAGAGGTTCTGCATCAATAATGCAGCAATGCTCCACTTCCCTAGTTTAAACGCACAATGGGGAATATCCTAGGAAGCCAACATGTATGTGTGAGAACGAGAGCATCTTGGCATCACCAAACACCATGGGGGTTAACAATGATCCAAACCAACCAGTGGAAGCTCTATTTTTCTGCCACTTCCTCTGTGTGTGCGGATATAGTGCCCCCACAGCTGTTTTGTGTCTGGTCTGTCAGAATGGGTGACTGGTCTTTGTGCAGTCATCATATATTTGAGAGGCTGATTTGCATGTGGAGTCATGTCAGACGGAGAGTTGTGACGGCTCCACTGTGAGCTGTCAGCCCGAGGAGGAGTCTTCCAGCACACTCTGACCTTGAACTCCAGACTCTCCAGCGGGCCGTTCATTTCGTCTCTCTCAAGAGCCACATTTCCTTTCCCATGTCTCAGTGGGAGCGAGCAGGGTTTTAACCTCAATAATGAGATTTTTAATGAAGTCGTGAATTGTTTTAATGTACAGTTGTGGCCAAAAGTTTTAAGAATGACACAAATATTAGTTTTCACAAAGTCTCAATCAACTTCTGGGCCAAATCCTGACTGATAGCTAGGGCTGTCGCGGTAAAGGAATTTCCCTTGCGGAAATTTTGAGTGGTGTATAATATATAACCAAAACCAAATCACGTTGATACATGAAGTGAAGTAAACAGTACTTTCATAGAAACCTAAAATTTGCATTTCTTTCTGACTTTTCTGGCTTTCGCCTAGAACACGCAGGTGAAATACTGATAGAAAAAGTCTCTTGTCCAGTCAGATTCGATGATGCGCGCCTTTTTCTGTTAATATTTTACCTGTGTGTTCTAGGCCAGCTGTCAGTCAGTGCAGTTTCATTGTTATGCCACAAGATGGAGGCAAGAGACTATCTTTGAGTGAGTCTTTAAACGTTCATTCAACTACACGTTCAAAAACGCTTATTTAAAGAGAGACGTAATGAAACACGATGTTGAAATCATTTTAACTTTAATCGCCACTTTTAAAGGCTCAGCTGACCAGCAGAGCGTCGATGCTAAGACAGAGATTTCACTTTCCTTGGACATGACAAGCTAGTTTCACATACATACCCGACTCGATCTGAAAGACAGACGCAGGTAATCGCACAAGCTCAGTCGATCTCTCGCTCTCTCATTCACTGTTTAGGTTTGTTGAGTGCATATCTACTGAGCCTCATAATAAACACATTATGTTATCATTACTAACTTATTTCTAATTTAATATTCAGCACACAGGCATTCAGTCAGAAGGGCAAAACCTTTGGAAAAAAGAAAACAGGCAAATATCGTGGTTGCTGCGGTTGTTGCATTCCTCTGCTGTAATGCACGTCAATTGCGCGGTATTGCGATATTGCGGTTATCGCGACAGCCCTACTGATAGCAACCCATTCTTTCATAATCACTTCTTGGAGTTTGTCAGAATTAGTGGGTTTTTGTTCGTCCACCCGCCTCTTGAGGATTGACCACTAGTTCTCAATGGGATTATGATCTGGGGAGTTTCCAGGCCATGGACCCAAAATTAAAAATTTCAACGTTTTGGTCCCCGAGCCACTTAGTTATCACTTTTGCCTTATGGCACGGTGTTCCATCGTGCTGGAAAATGCATTGTTCTTCACCAAACTGTTGTTGGATTGTTGGAAGAAGTTGCTGTTGGAGGGTGTTTTGGTACCATTCTTTATTCATGGCTGTGTTTTTGGGCAAAATTGTGAGTGAGCCCACTCCCTTGGATGAGAAGCAACCCCACACATGAATGGTCTCAGGATGCTTTACTGTTGGCATGACACAGGACTGATGGTAGCGCTCACCTTTTCTTCTCCGGACAAACCTTTTTCCAGATGCCCCAAACAATCGGAAAGAGGCTTTATCGGAGAATATGACTTTGCCCCAGTCCTCAGCAGTCCATTCGCCATACTTTTTGCAGAAGATCAATCTGTCCCTGATGTTTTTTTGGAGAGAAGTGGCTTCTTTGCTGCCCTTCTTGACACCAGGCCATCTTCCAAAAGTCTTCGCCTCACTGTGCCTGCTGCCATTCCTGAGCAAGCTCTGCACTGGTGGCACTCCGATCCCGCAGCTGAATCCTCTTTAGGAGACGATCCTGGCGCTTGCTGGACTTTCTTGGACGACCTGAAGCCTTCTTAACAATGCAGTGGAAAGTCTTTTTCGGGATTAAGATAATTTTCATGGCAAAGAAGGACTACTGTATGCAATTCATCTGATCACTCTTCATAACATTCTGGAGTATATGCAAATTGCTATTATAAAAACTTAAGCAGCAACTTTTCCAATTTCCAATATTTATGTAATTCTCAAAACTTTGGGCCACGACTGTATTTAAGTGTGTTTGATTCTACAGTGGGAAAGCATGGATGGGGGTGAATAATTTTGGAATGAGCCAACATATTTGGGAGAGCATTACCACTAATATTCACAGTAGGGTTAGTTCACCCAAAAAAGAAAATTCTGTCATTAATTACTAACCCTCATGTTGTTCCAAAACCATAAGACCTTTATTCATCTTCAGAACACAATTTAAAATACTTTTAATTGAATCCGAGAGGTCTCTGACCCTCCATAGACAGCAAGGGTACTGCCACGTTTAAGTTGATCGACAGAGTACTCCATGTGACATCAGTGGTTAAACTGTAATTTTATAAAGCTATGAAGCAAAAATAATGACTTTATTCTCTGACCCAGATCCGGCGTTATGATGTTGAACCATGCGCAATTCATTGTTTAGAAAGAACATGGAGAAAGACTAATTAAAACTGAATTAAACTCTGCGGCTTGTGACAATACATTGAGGTCTTAACACACTAAACAATCGGTGTGTGCAAGAAACTGAGCAGTATTATAATTTTTTTTTACCTCTGATCCACACCAATGTCCAACTGTCCTGAGCGCATTTACAACAGTCGGCGCGTGACAAAGAGCAAGCAACCATAACTTCAGTCGATCTGAACTCCCGGATGAGTTTGCGCAAACAAAAGTAATTAGTTTAGTTTTTAATCGGTTGCAACAATCAGGTTAAGCACAAGTAATTACCATTTTGAGTAGTCGTCATACCAGGACAGTTGGACATTGCATTGGATAAGAGGTAAAAAAATATATATATATATAAATATTGTTCAATTTCTTGCACAGACTGATTGTTTTGTGTGTTAAGACCTCAACGTATCGTCACGAGCCGCAGGGTTTAATTTGATTTTGTCTGTATATGATTTTTTTTTTTTTTTTGACACTCAAAGCCGTGGGTCCCATTGACTGCCATTATATGTCTGACAGACTACTATGGATTGAGTTGAAAATCTTAGTTTGTGTTCTACTGAAGAAACAAAATCACCTACATCTTGGATGCCCTGGGGGTAAGCAGATAAACATAAAACTTTCATTTTTGGGGGGAACTATCCCTTTAAGTTGTGAAAAACCCTTTAATTTTTTTGATAGCAAGAACGAAGCGCATCTAGCTGTGGTTAGATTCAGGCAAACCACCAGTTTGTTGATTTCGAAACACGGAAATTACACATTTATACTCTTGCTGACATTAAAGTTTTGTAGTACTAGAATCACACAAATACTTACAAACAACAGGAGCCAGATTCCTATGCTTCCCATTGACTTTGCCAAAGAAGCTTCTCACACAAACACACACACACACACACACACACACACACAAAGTTTAATGCTTCTCCCCGAGCTGGCCTCTACTGGATTCTTAATTCAATTATGAAAGACTTTTATAAAAGAGACTTGTGTTCAATAGCTTAATTTATGAGTCTGCACACTGCAGCAGTCGAAGCTCGTAGTATGACCCTCAGCTACTTTGTGAGGTGCCCCAAGTCTCGGTACCGGGTCTGTTCTCATTAATAATGTGGCTATTTCGGTGTGTGTTATTAGTATTGACCGGCCTTGCAGAGAGCAGGCAGCCAGTTATTTGCTGGGATTTGGATCTGCCGTGTGTGTTGATGGGGCCCAGAGTTTAATCACTGTGGAAACATGAGAGTTATTAAAACGGGAAGCCTTGGCACTGCAGAGGGATCTCAGATGTCTCTCAGGCTCACTAATGATTATAAGCCTGCTGATTTGTCACCAAATAGTGAGAAAGGAAAAGAGAATGAATAAAGGGATTTGAAGATACTTAAAAGACATAAAGAGTCATAATGATTCAGTTGCTTTAAAATCAACAATAGTCGGGAGTCGGTAAGTAAGCAGTGAGCTCACATTGTGATCTCTCGCTATGACAGGGAAGGTGTTGAAGTGCTCATGTCTTATGCTTTTTGTAAGGGCTTGGTTAATACATGCACACTGCCACCATGTGGTCGGTAAGGGAACTGCATGTACAGTGAAAGGGCATTTGAGTGCACAGTCCTGGCAGGATTGCCGCCTCTTGGCCCAAGGCAAGATGATTGCACAGTGTATCTCAGTACCCAGTGTTACCTTGGGAAGTGCCATGTGGGTCACCAGCAATGAATTTCAGCATCGCCCACTGTTTTTGTCTAATCAGTGATTTCATGCCGTTTTGAATGTGTAACTAGCTCTCGGGTGTTTTGGAGAGAATCTGTTTCCTTGGCATATTTGGTCACAGGGGTGTGAAGAGGTAATGTAGGGTGAAGCACAGCTGGAGCGGGTGGTGACGGGGGTGGGGGGGGTAACTGAGAGCTAAATCTCTCTGTCGTCAGTTTGGTTGAGATTAATCTGTTGAAAACCACCTGCTAGTTTGTTGGCAGTGATTGGTCTTCCTCCCACTCCACAAATCCTTTGCGTGGTTTCGACAAAACGCACTTTTCCCTGTGGCTTGTGTCTCTAGCGTTCTCAAAGAGGCAGAATGCTCTGGTAAAGATATTTTTGTGTGTTTTCAGGAACAGTCCCTATGGTGTAAATTTTCTTGAGGTGGTTTCATCACCATCATTATCCGACTGCTCTCCCTTCAAAATGGCCTTTCACTAAAAGATTCGGAGCCGTGCCTGTTATTTCACTTAGTTCAGTTCCATATAATGATTTTTGCAGATGTATGGGTATAAGGATTTTTTTTTGCATGGCCATACATGATTTTGTATTTGAGTTCTGAATCGTTTCATTGAAAATGATTTACAGAAGCAAATCAAATTTTTATGCATACAGTTGAAGTCAAAAGTTTACACACACCTTGCAGAAACAGCCAAATGTTAATTATTTTACCAAAATAAGAGGGGTCATACAAAATGCATGTAATTTTTATTTAGTACTGACCTGAGTAAGATATTTCTTCTAATTATTTTTAGTTGTCTCTTTGTTTTGTTTTTTAATAGTTGTTCATGAGTTCATTGTTTGCCCTGAACAGCTTGCTGTTCTTCAGAAAAATGTTTTAGTTCCTACAAATTCTTTGTTGTTTTAGTATTTTTGTGTATTTGAACCCTTTCCAACAATGACTGTTTGATTTCGAGATCCATTTTTTAACACTAACGACAACGAGGGACAGATGGTGAAAACTTTTAGAATTTGAAAATGAGAGTAAATATAACTTATTTTGTCTTCTGGATGTAAAGTGTAAGCATCTTCTGAAGGGCAGTACTAAATGAAAATAATATGATAATTTGGCAAAATAAGAAAAATGTACACATCCTCATTCTGTTCAAAAGTTTACACCCCTGGCTCTTGATGCATTGTTTTTCCTTCTGAAGTATTATTGAGAGTTTGAACATTCTGTAATAGTTGTCCTCAGTGTGAAAAGATTGATCTCAAAATCATAGTCATTGTTGGAAATTGTTCAAATACACAAAAATGCTGAAAAAAAAATCTATAGGACCTGAAGGACTATTCTGAAGAACAAAGGACAAACAAGGAACCCATGAACAAGTATCACTAAACATAAAAATAACAGCTGTGGATCATTCAGGTAACAACACAGTATTAAGAATCAAGTGTATGTAAACTTTTGAACAGGGTAATTTTTTTTTATTTAACTCAATTCAACCAGACCTGGAATATTCCTAGCCCTTCTTTTCCTGTTCCTTTTTTTTATATTTTGCACGTTTCAAGGTCCATCAATCAAGAGTATTTAATCAGACAGGATGTGAAGTGGTGGGAAAGGATTAAGACAATAGTTCCTCAGTGCAATGCTGGGAAGATTCTGACCAAAGGCATTTATTGAGTCACGCTTTACACCTGTTACATCCTGTCTTTTGAAACAAAGTATTAGTTGTAGGATAATGTTGTAGACTGTATGCCACACTACAGGTTACATTGTGCTGATGATTTTTTATTTGTTCTACTGTGCAGTTTATGTGGTGTTAGCAACACCAAGGTCATGGGTTCGATTCCCATGCAATGAAAGTCACTTTGAATAAAATAGTCTTTGTTTTGTGACTAATAGAGTTCTCCTATCTTGTTTCCTACAGAAAGTTCTACTACATCACTCTACTGAGGGACCCAGTTTCCCGCTACCTTAGCGAATGGAGGCACGTCCAGAGGGGAGCGACGTGGAAGACATCCCTGCACATGTGCGATGGACGAACGCCCACGCCGGAAGAGTTACCGCCCTGCTACGAGGGCACCGACTGGTCAGGGTGCACTTTGCAGCAGTTTATGGACTGCCCGTACAATCTCGCCAATAACCGGCAAGTGCGAATGCTGGCTGATCTCAGCCTGGTTGGATGCTACAACCTTTCAACAGTTCCCGAGAAGAGGCGCTCACAACTCCTACTCGAATCCGCCAAGAAAAACCTGCGAGACATGGCTTTCTACGGCCTGACGGAGTTCCAGCGGAAGACGCAGTACTTGTTCGAGCGCACCTTCCACCTCAAATTCATCCAGCCTTTTATGCAGTACAACAGCACGCGGGCGGCCGGCGTTGATCTGGATAATGATACGATACAGCGCATCGAGGAGCTCAACGATCTGGACATGAAGCTGTACGACTACGCCAAAGATCTGTTTCAGCAGCGCTACCAGTACAAGCACATGCTGGACCGGCGGGAGCAGAGACTACTGAGAGGACAGGCATCTTTCCATAGTCCGTTCCGAGAGGACGGAGCTGGAGGAGAGGGTACGGCACGCCTGCCAACTGAGGACTACATGAATCATATCATCAACGGATGGTAACCACCCACCCCTCTCCAGAGAGACCAAAAAAGACACAGCAACAAGGAGAGGGGGAATAAATGGACCCACGTGGAATATCCATTCCCAGATGGGAGAGTTCAATGTTCCATCCTTTGGGCGGGAATATGGGACCAGAGAATATTCAAGAAATGCGTTGGCGCTTAGTGCAGTATCTCATAGGCCTTTTTTAAACAAAAGTTACGGCATAACGTTAATATTAAATTATTATCGATTTTTGTTTGTGCCACCTTGACCTTGACCGTGCTGCAGTGTTTCTCAAAAAAGAGTGACTGAAATGAACAGACAGGTTTTAATATCTGCTTCACACGAATATCTGAGAATCTATGAACTCTTCAGGAAAGATTTTTTTTTTATATATACATATATATAAAAAATATAAATATGTATAAATCTTAGATTGCCTTTTTTTAAAACCTGGATGGAGCCAGTCACAAGTGGTTGAAAATTACTAACAGGTGTTGTATGATTTTATAGATATATCTTAATATATATAACACAGAAGAGTCCTGTTTTCCATGTATTTTTATCGTTTTTCCCCTTTGAGTGTTGATTCCCATAAGCCCTTGAGATGAGATTGTGTTGGAAAGCCATTCCTGACAGATGTGTCCAATTGCAGTACTGATACCCAACAAACGATTACGCCATCATGTTTTGTTTGCTTTTTAAGCATGTGCTAATTTATACAGTATGCACTGTATGTGTTTGTTTTTGCACATTTGCTGTGATCCTTTTACCCATAATGCATTGCAGTCTGCCTAGAATTTGTGCCCTTAAATGAACATAATCCTATGTTCCGATCAGAATTCACATCACCATTTGCCCTTGTTAATTGTTGAGTTCGCGCATGTAAAACGTGTTAATTGAACTTGCACTGAGCATGTTGGGGCTTGACATCCCTCACAGATAGTTCTCGTTTGGGTTAGTGTGTCTACAGAGACTCCTTAACTCATATCTTCACACTTCCCTGCAGCTGAAACTCAAAATAAACAGACTGCTATTGCAGCCATGTTTAGAGCCATGTTGAAAATGCTTCTGGGAAAAGAGTGAAGAATGGATCATATGTTCTGTCTGTCTGTATCAGTCAGAATATGCAGATCAGTGCTGATTTAAATTAAGAGGAAAGTGTGACTGCTGCTTTGTGTGTGAGTGTTGTGTACATTAATGTATACAAGTGTATATTGTGTGTGTGCAGGCTAATTTGAGGTGTCTTGAGTTTGTCTCCCAACAATGTTCATTACTGTGAGTATTTCTGTTATTCATGACACCTGCATCTTTAAAATTACCAATAAAAGATATTTCCCATTTTTAAGATTTGAGTCAATTTTAGTCATTTTATACATTGTTCTTTTTCTTTCCTCTAAAAAGCACTATAGCTCTTCGCCTTTTTCTTTAATATTGAAGTAAGCCTATAGTGAGACTTCTAGTTCATCCGCTATGAGGAAATATCACAAAGAATAACAAACTGCAGTAAACGGTAAAACTGTTTGCACTACAAACCAGTGTGTTCATAATTAAGATAATGCATTAAAATATTATGTGACCCTGGACTACAAAAGGTACATTTGTAGCAATAGCTAACAATACGCTGATGATTTTTGGCATAAAAGAAAAATGTATCATTTGGAGCCATACAATGTATTAAGTAACCATGTCATGTTCCATGAAGCTATTTTGTAAATTTTGCTACCATAAATATATGAAAACATAATTTTTGATTAGTAATATGCATTGCAAAGAACTTAATTTGGACAACTTTAAAGGGATAGTTCACCCAAAAATTAAAATTTGATGTTTATCTGCTTACCCCCAGGGCATCCAAGATGTAGGTGACTTTGTTTCCTCAGATAAACACAAACGAAGATTTTTAATGAAAACCGGTGCAGTCTGCCAGCCTTATCATGGACGTGAATGGGCACCAAACCTTTAAAAGTAAACAAAAATATGCAAAGACAAATCCAAATTACACCCTCGGCTCGTGATGATACATTGATGTCCTAAGACACGAAACGATCGGTTTTTGTGAGAAACTGAACAGTATTTATATCATTTTTTACCTTTGATACACAGCCACGTCCATCTGTCATGAGCATGAGTTTGGCATCAGTCACGTCACATGAGCACGCGCTCTAGCGTAGAATACGCAAACGCCGGAATCGATCTTTCGCACGTATACGACACTCATTGTTTACACAGTGCACAGAGATTGTGGGTATAGCGGCTATTCAAAATGGTAATTACTTGCGCTTATCCCGATTGTTCAAACCGATTTAAAGCTAAAAGATTACGTTTGCTTGCGCAAACTCATCCGGGACTTTTCACTGATTTCCCCTTACGGCGTTTGCGTATACTACGCTAGAGCACGTGCACATGTGACGTGACTGATGCCAAACTCGTGCTCATGACAGATGGACGTGGCTGTGTATCAAAGGTAAAAAAAGATATAAATACTGTTCAGTTTCTCGCAAAAAAACGATCGTTTCGTGTCTTAAGACATCAATGTATCATCACGAGCCGAGGGTGTAATTTGGATTTGTCTGTGCATGTTTTTGTTTACTTTTAAAGGTTTGGTGCCCATCCACGTCCATGATAAGGCTGGCAGACTGCACCGGTTTTCGTTAAAAATCTTCGGTTGTGTTTTTCTGAGGAAACAAAATCACCTACATCTTGGATGCCCTGGGGGTAAGCAGATAAACATCAAATTTTCATTTTTGGGTGAACTATCCCTTTAAAGGCGATTTTCTCAATATTAGATTTTTTTTTTTTTTTTTGCACCCTCAGATTCCAGATTTTCAAAGAGTTGTATCGGGGCCTAATTTGTGTTCCAAAGATGAACAAATGTCGTATGGGTTTGGAACAACATGAGAGTAAATAATTAATGACAGAATTTAAATTTTTGGGTGAACTATCCCTTTAACGTTATATAATTACATTCAGGACTGTTCACAAACTCAACACTCTTCAAATCGTCACCTAAAATGCTTTATTCTCAGGTAACCCAACAGCTCTGTTTGAAAGTGTTGGAACAATCACAGATTTCCTCCCAGTGTCTTACAAAACAGTGCTTCTGCTGTTTGAGTTAATCAGCAGCTCTCTCCCGAGTGTTAATTATCTTTTGAAGGATGTGTGACTGTGTGTGTGTTAGTGTCCCAGGGATGGACTCTGTGTTATGACTTGCACATTTCCTGTGGAGGACAAGTTTGTCAGTATTACTTTTTGCCTGACTCAGATTTTAGTGACAAACAGTAAGAGTCACTTTTTTAAAAAAATCTATATTCATTAAGTGTTCCACAAAACCAGTCATAAGGGTAATTTTTTTTAAATTGAGATTTATACATTATCTGAAAGTTGAAAAATCAGCTTTCCATTGATGTATGGTTTGTTAGGATAGAATATTTCTTTTTTGATTAGATCTTGAATCTAATCAAAAAAATCTAAATATGGAGAAAATCACCTTTAAAGTTGTCCAAATGAAGTTCTTGCACTGTAAAAAGATTTCACCAGTTTCAACCTAAAAACCTAAGTTTTGCAGCTGCCTTAAAATTGTAAGTTAAATCAACTTACAAGTAAAATGTTAAGGCAGCTGCTGAACCTTTTGAAAGTTTTTAAGTTGAAACTGGTCACAACTTTTTACGGTGTAGCGATGCATATTACTAATCAAAAATTAACTTAACGGTAGAAAATGCACAAAATGACTTAATGGAACATGATCTTTACTTAAAGGGGCTATATGTAACTTTCTGAAATTTAAACTCGCGACTGACACCTGTGGCCAAAAAACGGAACTGCTCTTCCTTTCTGCTGGCTCTCGTACGTACACACTTCACAAGTCATCCGCTGCAAAGAAGTCAACATTATGTTTACAGAGGTAAGAACAGTCAAATACATATATTGTTTGAGAAACTAAGTTTGTTTGCAATATATATGACTAGCGGTATGAACGCGCTTGACGTCACATCCGCAGACAGCGCGCGAAAAATCTGACCTGACAGAAAATAGGAAAAATAGGATACAGGCTTATAGGTGCACCCACTGTGAGCTGACAAGGTGTCAGTAGGCTCATCAGGAGATGTTTGAGTCATAAATGGTCAAATAAAAAGGCTATTGTTACATTTATTTTGGCGAAAAAGTTACATATAGCCCCTTTAATATTGTAATGATTTTTGGCATAAAAGAAAAATTTATCATTTTGACCCAAACAATGTGTTACGTTATTGCTACAAACATACCCGTGCTACTTAAGACTGATTTTGTGGTCCAGGGTCACATATTTGAGTTAATATTTTTATAATTTTTTTTTTTTTTTTTTTTTTTGAGAGCTGTTTAAGAGCTACTGTCTACTTATTAAAGTCAAAAAGGTCTAAAAGAAAAGAATGAATTATCGCAAAGCTTTCTCTCAGGTGGCCAAACCCGTGTGTCTCTCTTTACCTCCATGTCACAGTTTGTGTTTCCCCTGAGAGTGGAGCTGAAATCATCTGCTGTTCCTTTGAGAGCTTCGTCTCTAACCTCTGCACTGAGACTCTGATGACACTGTAACCATGGAGATCCAGCCCAGCAGATGCACTGGGACAGCTATTTACCTCATTCACTGTTTATATTGTTCTTTGTGCGACCGATGGGATTGGCTTTTGTGCTATGACCAACATGGACTTCAGCATAATATTGCATCACAGCTTCATCATTCTCTTGCGTATGTCCATTAAGTGCAGTCAGTTTTGAACACTACATGGTGAAGATAATATAACTAATCATAAAATACTCAAGCATTTAGTATAGTAATATAAATGGTCACTTGGTAGAAGCTGGTCCGCTCAGGTAGATGTTAACATGGATGTAACCTTTGCTTGTCTTTATAAACCATGAACAAAACTGCAATGTATAAATAAAAAAATATGATCAAGGTCTACTGGGTCACCACTTCATGTTCAATATAAAATTCTTAAATACTGACAAACAAAATCTAGTTTGAAACCATTAAACAAACATTTAAATGACAACAGCTCATGAAAAATAAATAAATGAATAATTGCAGGAGCTGTGGAACAGTGTTCATGACACACGTCCCACTGTGCTCATGAGTACACAGGTGTGAATCTGCCCTACGTCACGTCTCAAAACCTTTCCTCAACTGTCTGGACAAGCAAAAGCAAAAAATGGCTATAGCACATTTAAAAGTCAGTAAGGGTGTGTTCACACTTGTCATGTTTAATTCATTTAAAACGGATTAATGGTGCGATTGCTATGCTATGTTAGTACAGTTCATTTGAGTAAGTGTGAATGCTGCCATTGAAACCCTGTTGTGCACCAAACAAGCGCACCGAGGCAGCTGAAAAGATGGGTCTCAGTCCGCTTCCAAACGATCTTTTGTGCAGTTCGAATTAAATATGAACGCAACACAGACCAAATACTTATGAACAACAGGAAGTAATAAGATACGATGCTATGCGACATGATTTCACGAAGGGAACAAGCCGTGTATCCAAAAGAAAATGAGCAGAGGGCAAACGTTGAGCAACGAGGAGGTAAAGTTCCTTTTATGAGCTCTTTGTGGTGAAAATAAAATCATATACACGCAATGAGCACACTTAGTCCAACAGACGGCACTAGGTGTATTCGAATTTAAAGTGCCGCTTTAAGTCGAACGCACCTTTTTCTTTTGTTTGGAGTGTTCAGTGAGTTTCATCATTCAACCCAACCAATCATCTTGTCAATGTATAACTATGCCTTTAGGTTCAGTATCTTTATGTTTGTTGTCAACAATGCCAGTGTGAACACTAAGCATACCAAATGTATTATTTTTTCTTTTTGGTCCGGACCAAATGAACCAAACGAACCGAACTACAAGTGTGAACACACCCTAAGATTTACACAATTATGTTTCTTTTTTTCAGGATGCAATAAATTGTTTAAAAGCGACAATAGAGATGCTCACAATTAAATTGATCAAAAGTGACAGTAGAGATATTCAAAATTTTAGGGGGAAAAAATATAATTCTTATTTTATTTATTTTTTTACTTTAAATATTATTTCTGAAGGACCATTAACGCTAAAGACTGGAGCAGGGCTCTACGCTTATCTTGTTTAAAAAAAACAAATCTGATAAAAATTAGCCTTCCCAATATGAGATGATATTTGACTCCTTAAAGTGATTTACATTTTTGTTTTTACCTATTCATATGTTTAATGAAGCTTAGAGATGGCATGAGTGCAATTAAATTCATAAATTCATGTTGAGATTAATGTTTTAAATATACAATTTTAAATACACAAATATTAAATGAGTTAAATAACTGAAAAGATCTGCAAGCAGGTGGCGGCAAGACATTTAATTTAATTACTGAATCATATTACTCATTTGATTCGTTTGAACCGCTGGTTCATTCAGGAATAAAGCAAGTTGACTGTCTTTATGAATGGGAAATTGAATCATTTCACTAGATTAGTTTAAAAACACATTCATTCATAAACGAAACACCGCTGTGTTTGAATAGAGATGCACAGTGGCTCAGTTGTGACTTGTTTCAGACTACTTTTGATGATGAAATAGAGTAAAATCAGGCAATAGCGTTATAGTCAGAGAATGTAAGTCACTTAATAATTACCTGTTTATTTAACTGTTGTATTAAATCAATATCTCATTTAAAAACTCCCTTAAAATTATTAAAAGCTGCCTCTCATCTTAGTTTGTGATTTCACAAAGCTCTATTATAATCAACAAAGCTTTCTATACTGCACAATCTCTTATTTACGCTCTCTCTACACTTTGTTTATGAAAGGATTCGTGAGATATGTCTGTGATATATTACTCAACATTGCAATAACAAGTAGAAACCTTTGAAGCTCAAACACAAATATGCTGATCGGGTCAGTCGCACATTGTGCTCCTAAATATTTTTTCATAGTCGCACGTAGTAGCAAATGCAATAAAATGGTCACACTGTAAAGACCTGTGGAGTAACGATGCTAAAAATTCAGGTTTGCAATCATAAGAAAAAATGCGTTTTAAAATATATTAAAACAGAAAACAGTTGTTACATTGTAGTAATATTTCACAATATTACCATTTTTATCAAATAAATGCAGTGTTGGTGAGCATAAGAGACTTCCTTCGAAAACATATAAAATTAAAACTTACCAGTCTCAAACTGTTTAATGGTTGTGCATTTGATATTTTATATAATGTTACAATTATACTTGCTCTCCTTTTTTAAAGGATCAGCTTTCTGTCAATAGTGATCAATAGTGATCAATAGTGAGATAAATCAATAGTGATCAGGGTCAATTAGAGCATGGGGACTATTAAAGTGAATGAACGGGTGTAAAGTAGAAGGAATATCACAGAAGTGTGTGTTTTAGTCCCTTAAATCACATTTGCCATATTTTCCTTATTGCAAGTGTGTTGGCACTGGCAGCACATCACAAATGATTGAATTTTCTCACGGACAGCTTTTTATTTAGTTTCAAAACTACTAAAGAATATAAGACGTCTCGCTATCCAACGCAACCAAGCAAAATCTGATTCAAGCCATTAGTTTAACTGAATCATATATTTAAGCTTAAGTGGTTCTGCACGTTCTGCACACCTACTGGTATAATCAAATCAAGGAAACATTCTAAAGCTTTTAGTTCAGAATCACATGTGCCTGTAAAGCTGATTGCTACATGGCCTAACCATCAGACCCACCAGCAATTAGGAATTTAATTTCAACCCAAGATGAAAAAAGCTATGCTCTTCCTGGACACTAGAGAGCACTAGAGGACAAATAATGGCATTGATCCGAGGCAAGTTCTAACGCAACTTATGTTTTTCTTGGTACAATGTGTCTGTGTTTGTCAGGCTGTGTATGTTTTTGTGTAGGAAAGCACCATTTAAGCTCTCATTCTCTTTACTGAACTTACTTCTCAACTGTTGATAAAGTGTTCTTGCAGTTGTGTAGAATAAAGTCTTTTTGTTTTCATACTGCATCCACCAGCTTGGCCTTGTTTGATTTGGATGTTCTTTGACCTGTATCATAAAACATAAAACCAAAAATAGGTTTGGTTAAACAAGCACAATTTAACTATTAGGAACAACTATTTTGGTACCAATGCTTTAAAATCATTAAAACTGAAATACAAATGATTTGATATTGCTTTTTTCATACTGCATAGTAGAAAAGCACACTTATTTAGATGCAGGGAGTGTGTATGGGTTTGTGTGACATTAAAATAAAGACTTTGAAATTAATTTAGCCTTCATGGCCATAAGACATCAGTTCAATTTAATGCCTGCTCAAATAATGACAGTTCACTGTGATTGTAATTGTTGAATGTCCATAAGATGGAGCTGTAGGTTCAGTTTTGCCACAAACCCTTTCTTCTTGCTAGAGATTCATTTTTAGCAGTGGAAGGTATTTAACTGATACAATGAGACACACAAATGTTATTGAAAACGTACATTTATTTTTCTTTCATTTCTATATTTTCTTTGTGTCTCAGCCTGTCATGTTCTTCCCTGACCTTGGTTACACAAACTTTAAAAACTTTAAAAGTCAAAAGATTTCCAAGACTTTTTCAATTTGACCTTAAAAAGAAATATAAAAAGATTCAGTATTTCAGATCTGATAAAAAAAAAAGGCAATCCTGGAACATAGTGTCCAAACATTTGTGTGTGTTAGAATCGTTCAAAGTACGCCCTTGAATGAGGAAATACTTTTTGTTTGCTTTGAGTTTTCACATGCTAAACATCTGCCATTTTAAAGCAAAGGCATTTATTGAGGTATTTAAGGGTTAGTTCACCCAAAAATTAAAATTTACTCACCCTCCAGGCATCCTAGGTGTATATGACATCCTTTTTTCAGACAAATCCAATCTAAGTTATATTAAAAATTAATATAGCTCTATAATGGCAATGGGCAGGTGTATCTTTTCAACAGCCCAAAACAAGTCCAATAAAGTGTATCCATCCATAATAAAAAGTGCCTCACACAGGGGTGAATAAAGGCCTCCTGTAAAGAATCGATGCATTTTTGTAAGAAAAATATCCATATTTAAAACATAATAATCACTTTAATCTGGTTTGAGCAAACTTGTTCACGGAGGTTGGCGTAGGACAACGGCGTTGCGCACGTGAGTCTCAGGAGTCTTGGTTACAAGAGCAAAAGAAGCAAAGTTTCCTGACTTTAGCGAAGGAAAACCAGTCTCCTCTTGGCTTCTGTCTAAATCCTACAACATTTTTCTTAAAAAATCCTACTTTTGACCACCTAATTTGTGACTGGTGCTTTGTTTATCTCTCTCCATTGCGTGTTTGTCACTTCTGAGTGGCACATTGGCAATGCCCATATACATCATTTGTCCGGAGTGACTTCTGTGTACAACTAGTTGGTGCAAGCTAGATTAAAAAGATTATTACGTTTTAAATAAGGATATTTTTCTTACAAATACGCGTTGATTTGTTACAGGAGGCCTTTATTCACCCCCCGGAGCCATGTGGAGCACTATTTATTATGGATGGATGCACTTTATTTTCCTTGTTTTGGACTTTTAAAAGGAAAACCCGTTTCTATTACAAAGCTTGGAAGTGCCAGGATAATTTTTAATATAACTCAGATCGGATTCGTCTGAAAGAAGGAAGTCATTTACGATTAAACGATTCACTACAATGAATCAGACTTGCCACATAATGAGAAAGTGAAGACTCACTAGAATCAATTTGACTTTTTTTTTTTTTTTTCGTTAGAGTAGCGTTCAGGATTAAATGATTAATTCTATTGAATCGTTTCATAGTGAATGCTACTTTAGCTCTATTCTTTAATCTAAACACTTGAAAACAAACATCTATTCAAACAGCAACTACACAAATTATGAATTCCTTAGTGTGCTGTTCACATGCACACACAGACAGACAGTCTTCACACTTGCACACACAGACTGATTCCACTGACCTCATCTCCAAACACCATCTGGGTGAACGAGAGCCACTCAAAACCAAAACTTTAATAGTCTTCCAGTCAGAACTACTGGGTTACGTCCAAGCCATGTAACACACACTTCTTGTATCTTCCCTGTGCTTCAGGCATGACAGGGTTTTCCTCGCTACACAGAATGTGGCTTTTGTTCCTGCAGCTCTTCTGGCAGGTTCTTGATGATTTCTGCATCTGTGTGGAGAAAAACATAATTTGAGTTTGTGAATCACAACTTGAGTTTGGTGTCAAAACATGTTACATGGATGCAGTACTGGGGTAACCTACTATTAAAAGCAGCTGTAAATAACTACATTTTAGTAGCGTGACAGTGGTTTAATTAGCTTTCCTAATAACTAACAACTTGTTTTCTAACTTTTAGCCAAACACAATATCTGTTTTTAATAATTGAGCAGAAAGAATATTTTAACTCGCTTAACGCGATAGAAAGTCTATTATTATAGCGAACTGTTTCGAAGTAAAGTCTAAAAAGACACTGCAGAGCGTAACGTCACACCACGACCGTTGCATTTGACCGCGGCTTCATTCTGGTGTTCGATTCCGAAAATTTTGGAATCGATTCCGATTCCGATTCCTGGTTCTGGAATCGATTGGATTCGATTCCAGAATCGATTCCTCACTGTTGTTTCGATTCTTGTTTTTTTAGATTGGAGGAAGCTAATTTCGCATGTAAAGGTCGTATAAAGTTACCTTCTCATAATATGAAGCTTCATTTGTAAAAAAAAAAAAAAAATTATATATATATATATTATTTTTCTGTAGCTCTGACTGATTTCAAATTGTAATTCATTGCCCAGGAAATTAGTCATAGCCTAACCCACAGCTCAGCAGTGGACATGCATTTATTGCATGAATAAAACAAGACGTGACGTGTATAAAATGACAAAATTAGCAAACTATACACTGAAACAAAATAAACAGAACTTTAACAACAACACTGATATAAGAGCTATAATTTCGCAATAAATGCAGGATGATATAAGAGCTCGTGGCGTAGCTGTCAATCAGATGCGCTCTCGGCCACTGACGTGCTCTCTGCGTTTTCTTTCAGAGTTATCATTGGCTGATAGAAAGATTAAAAATAGCATTTATTTAAGATGTAAATAAGATCAAGACACGTCATGATCTATTCTGTCGTGCAGCGCTCAAAATTGTAGACATCATGAGCCAGTTCTCCCGTAAAATAACATCTGAATCGTTTTTTGAACTGGTTCATTTAAATGATCTATCCGAACGAATCTTTTTGTGGAAATGTATCAGACTATAATAACTATTAGCGAGCAAGAGGCAAATTAATGGGTGCTTCTCAAACTGAAGGCTGCATCCTTAAACTCAGACGAGTTTAGTAATGAGTCGTTTTTTATTACGTTTATTTTCGTCAATCGACGTTTGATGACTTACAGCCGAAATATGCAGCCTTCATGGAATGCAGCCTTCCGTTTAAGAGGTAAGTTTTGTTGAACTGAAAACGGCTCTGAATGAGGAGTCGATTCCCCATGAGAGGATCGATTCCAAACGTTGGAATCGACTCTCGATTCCCAATGCCTCGGAATCGAGGAATCGATTCTTTTTGGAATCGATTCCCAGCCCTTCTCTTCCTCATCTGTAGTGTTCGAAAGTTCGATTCATTCTAATTAATCGGTTCATCTTAAATATGATTATCTTTCTCATTTGTTGCATTTGAACGTCTTATTTATACTAACGAATTGGTTCGTTCTCAAATATCTTCTCTCTGGATCTCAATTTAAATGTTCGAAGGTTTAATTAATTCTAGTGAATCGGTTCATCCGGACGGTTCAGTTAAAAACTATTTACTGTTCCTGTACTACATACGCTTTTACTCAGTGTATGCCAGGGTAAATTAAGTACAAAGCTGCTGTAGTTTATATTGTCATATTAATTGCTTTTTCATTTATTCAAAAACTAATAAAATATGGCTTTAATTAAATTGTATAATTGTATGGTTATATTTTAATTTAATAGTGTCCCTTTTTTTGTCACTTGTAGTGTAGCTAACTTCTTTTTTAAATTAGTAAATTGGTAAGTGATATAGTTTTCCCAAAACTAAATGACCCTGGACCACAAAACCAGTCATTAGGGTCTTTTTTGACTGAGCTTTATACATAATCTATATAAGATTTCTATGGTTTGTTAGGATAGGACAATATTTGGCCAAGATACAGCAATTTGAAAATCTGCAATCTGAGGGTGCAAACAATCAAAACATTGACAAAATTGCATTTAAAGTTGTCTAAATTCTTAGCAATGCATATTACTAATGAAAAATTAAGTTTTGATACATTTTTATGGTAGGAAATTTGCAAAATAGCTCCATGAAATATAATCTTTACTTATTACCCTAATGATTTTCGGCATGAAAGAAAAATCGATCATTTTGACCCATACAATGTATTTTTGGCTATTGCTG
This sequence comes from Garra rufa, assembly GCF_049309525.1. Lineage (NCBI taxonomy): Eukaryota > Metazoa > Chordata > Actinopteri > Cypriniformes > Cyprinidae > Garra > Garra rufa. The sequence goes on along the minus strand of NC_133384.1, from coordinate 27,212,579 downwards.
CAAACATGCCCGTGCAACTTAAGACTGGTTTTGTGGTCCAGAGTCACATAATTAATGGCATACAACTACACAGTGCTTGTTCAATGCTAAAACTTCACCAACATTAGACAATGAAGCACTGAAACATTTTATACACCTAAATTAGCAAGAATGAAGATTTAGATAATCAGCAAACACCTGCCACTGTGTGTTTTCCCATGAGCGGATAAATTCACAGCCGAACAGCAAAAATGACTGCCACTACAAATCCACACTATTACTATACACCTGCAAATGAATGTTGATCTCACAGCTTATTCATAAATGCCCACATGATTCAAGACTTCTGCGTGAGAGCTGGCGAAAGAGGATAGACAGAGAATAATACAGATACACACATATCTTCCCTCAATGACTTCACTATCTCTGGTGTCTCTGTTTGTAAACCTGCTGGGCTAATGACTCCCGCTGAAACTAATGAAGAAGACGACACGGGAAGATTCATCAGCAGCACTGATTGTGCTTATCAAACACTATTGGATTAATGTGGTCCATTCAGCTGCCCACATCTGCGATCTGCATTTCAGGACATAACAATGCATTCATTTTGACAAACCTTTCTGTATGCACTTTGGATAGTGATTTAAATATCATCTTGCCACATTAGGTGACAAATAATGCTTTTATGTAAATGTTAACAAGCATGAAACATGTGACCAGCAAAAGTGCAATTAGCATACTCTGAGTAAAAAGCATTTTATAAAGAAAATATGAATGACATTTACATGCAAAAAGCCATTAGAATGATGCTAGAGAGTTATGTGTGGTTTCCAGTGTGTTAGTTTATGGTTACTAAGGTGTTTGAGTGTTTTTAGCATTTGATATGGTGTTACCTACTGGCAAAAGTCTGAAGTGAAATATTGTGGCCCCTAGGCCCCATTTACACAGAGCCAAGAATACACAATCAGGCAAGAGCCTATAAACTCTATTATAGAATACTGGCATAAACATGTGACCGGATAATAGTGCCAAAACACTGGTAAAATCTTTCTTTTGGTCTAGGCTTGCAGTGGCTGATACATTCTGGTCAAACGTGTAATAGTGCTGTAAGAGCTCGCCTCAGCACTTACCTCTGAATTCAGACCTGCATTACTCACATTTCAATTACAGATCACATTACTCCCATCATACCTCACTAGAATACCAATTCATGGGATGATTACTTTTCTTCCTCCCTATCATCTGGAGAAAAATGAGACTTTCAGACTGAACAGCTACTCGTGGAGTTTCTTGTCTCCTGAGTGTTGAATGGTTTAGCATTTAGATAGCAGCCATGAAAGAAATTAAAGATGAGAGACAGAATGAGAGAGAGAGAAAGAGAGAGAGATGTATGTGCTGTTAGGGATTTTATACCTACTACCTCATTCTGAGTGAGGCTGAATCTCCTCAGAGAACAAGAACTGAATTACAATGAAACCCACGGAATGAGATTCATGTAAAATTGTGTAACATTACAGTATTAAGAACAGTATTATAGGTTTTTGTGCAAAGATACGCATAGCCTTTTGCTTGGCCAGTCTATTGAACCTAATTGCAACTATTGGACCTATAAAAACTAAACAAATAAACCTACGTCAATCAAAATTGTCTTGTAAAATGTTCACTATATTCACTAAATGTTCAAAGTGTTAACTATTTGACGAATTTAAGAGGGATCATACAAAATGCATGTTATTGTTTATTTAGTACTGACCTGAATAAGATATTTCACATAAAAGATGTTTACATATAGTCCACAAAAGCAAATGATCGTTGAATTTATAAAAATTGCCCCATTCAAAAGTTTACATCCCCTGTGTTGTTACTTAAATGATCCGCAATCTTTGGTTTTCCAGCATTTTTGTGTATTTGAACCCTTTCCAACAATGACTGTATGATTTTGAGATCCATATTTTCACACTAAGGATAACTGAGGAACTCATATGCAACTATTACAGAAAGTTCAAACGCTCACTGATGCTCCAGAAGGAAAAACCATGCATTAAGAGCCGGATGTGAAAACTTTTGAACAGAATGGAGAGGCTACAGAAGATGTTTCCCAGAAGACAAAATATGTTAAATTGACCCTAATCTTAACCAGAACCTTCTGTAATAGTTGCATATGAGTCCCTCAGTTGTCCTCAGTGTGAAAAGATGGATCTAAAAATCATTCAGTCATTGTTGGAAAGGGTTTAAATACACAAAAATGCTGGAAAACCAAAAGAGAACAGCATTTCTAAAGAACAGCAGGCAGTTTAACTCTTCAGGACAAACAAGGGACTGATGCACAGTTATCACTAAACAAAAAACACAGCTGTGGATCATTCAGGTAACAACCCAGTATTAAGAATCAAGGGGATGTAAACATTTGAACGGGGTCATTTTTTATAAATTTAACTATTATTTGCTCTTGTGGACTATATGTAAACATCTTTTTTATGTGAAATATCTTATTCAGGTCAGTACTAAATAAACAATAACATGCATTTTGTATGATCCCTCTTATTTTGGTAAAATAATTAACATTTTGGATATTCTGAAAGGGGGGTGTTAACTTTTGACCACAACTGTAACATGCCCAGGATCAGATGGTACTTGATCTGTTGGTAATAGAAATCGAGGTAAAAAAAAAATTAAAATAGATTATAAATAAACTACACTTGAGAATTTGGGGTCAGTAAAAAATTTAATAAATCAACACTTCAATTACATTATTACTCCATTAGCATATTATAATGATTTCTGTAGGATCATGTGACACTGAAGACAAAATATATAGAAAACAGTTCAATTCTAACAAATTGTATTCATATTTTACAATATTACTGTTCATTTTGTAAATTTTTCATCAAATAAAAGCAGCCTTGGTAAACATAAGAGACTTATGACCCCCAATTTTTTTTTTGTAATATGCATTCATGAAAAGTTTCAAGATATTGCTCTGCATCAAAAAATCTAAAATATATGAGAGTAACAGTGTAAAACATTTTTCAAAGAGTTTCTTCTAGAAATTAAGAAACAAAGAACAGACATTTTTGAAGAAGACTGTTACTGAATAAAGGGTGAAGGAGGGTGTGCTGGGTGTCAGGAGTGTCGTCTACGCTGCATGCTGATGTTGATGGTGGTGACAGGTCGGGAGATGAGCGTTCAGGGTGTGTGTGTGCGTGTGTGTGTGTGTGTGTGTGTGTGTGTGTGTGTGTGTGTGTGTGTAAACAGCAGGTGGGTTCATGTTGAGGTCAGGGTCAGCTCACTGTCTCTCAACGGAGAGCTTAAGTTTGCCTTTGGGGACTGAACAAATCTCTCCTGCACCCCCTTTTATATTTTACATAACTCATTCATTTTGACGTGAAATGCCCTCTGTGAGACACTGAAAGCATTTGACACTGCTACAGGTGGGGGCTTTGTGTATTTGTGACACGCATGATTATATTTCAGTAGGAATTACTAAGATGTAGTTATTTATACAATAAATGATATATCAAATTCCAAAAGGAACAGACCTTTAAGACAAACAAATATGAGCAAACTACAGTACATTTGTTTGGTTTCTTCAAAGCTAATGGAACCCTGTTGAATCTGTTATCTGTGTCTGTGCCATGTTTTCACAAGGTTTTAAAATTGTACTTTGGACCAGTGGGGAATATTTGACCGCCATATCACGTATGTGGTGAATTATTTACTTAATCTCACTTCACACCAATCTCTGCACTGCTTACAGATGAAGAAAGAACTTTTCTGTCTTTCTTTTTGCTGTGTGTTTTTCTTTTATTCTGACATTAATATGCTCAATAATTTGGTGCTGTCTTTGTTTTGTCCTGTTTTATGCACATATGGTGTGTACAGATTGGTAGAACATTATTAATCTTAGTTCACATACCCATCCCATTTTCTTTTCTTTTTGTCCCTTTAGTATTTGTTTCAAAATGCTTGGTTGCTCAATTCAAAAACAAAAACAAAACAAAATATTTTATTTACCACAACCATGTTAAAGGATGTCTTTCTTTCTTCAGTCGTAAAGAAATTTTATTTCTTGAAGAAAACATTTCAGGAATTATCTCCATATAGTAGACTTCAATGGTGCCCCTATGTTTGAACTTCCAATATGCAGTTTAAATGCAGCTTCAAAGGGCTCTAAACAATCCCAGCCAAGGAAGAAGGGTCTTATCTAGCTAAACGATCGGTCATTTTCAAAAAATTTTACAATTTATATACTTTTTTAACCTCAAATGTTCAACTTGTCTTGTCTCTGCGTTGCGCATACGTAGTCTGTGTGATCTGGGTCAATAAAATTAGGGTATCTCGTTTTCTTTTTCAACTTCGTCCAAACAGTCCAACATTGCTGTTTTTACTTTTTTGTTGTTGTTGTTGGTTGTAAAGGGCGTTTGATCTTCTTTACATGTTCACTTTGTAAACACTGGGTCAGGACTTCTGCAGCAAAGTAGGACGATTTTGAAGTTGGGGAAGAAACAGATGGGAGTTTTTCAACATAGCCTGTCTTGAACTGGATAAATACATAAATAGTGAGTTTGTTTTCAAAAATGACTGATCGTTTCGCTAGATAAGATAAGTTTCGCTTCATTCTTGCCTGGGATCATTTAGAGCCCTTTGAAGCTGCTTTTAAACTGCATTTTGGAAGTTCAAACACTGGGGGCACCATTGAAGTCCATTATATGGACAGAAATCCTGAAATGCTTCCCTCAAGAAACAATTTCTTATCGAGTGAAGAAAGAAAGACGTGAACAACTTGGATGACAAGGGGGTGAGTAAATTATCTGTAAATTTTTGTTCTAAAAGTGAACTACTCCTTTAACAGCTTTAAACAAGAGTTTTGCTGCTTTTAAAAATTAAGGATCCAAAAGTGAATTTTTACAGCAATGTCATTGAAATACTATTTTTGGTTTCCCAAAGAACCTTTCCATGAACAGTCCTTAAAAGAAACATTATTTTCTTAGCATGAAGAACATTTTAATAGTCGGAAGGACCTATTTCCACTATGAAGAACCTCTTGTGGTATTAAAGTACGTATTAAAGGTTCTTAATAGTGCCATTGATGCCAATAAATAACCTTTATTTTTAAAGAGATAGTTCACCCGAAAATGAAAATTACCTCATGATTTACTCACCCTCAAGCCATCCTAGGTGTACATGACTTTCTTCTTTCAGACGAATACAATTGTTATATTAAAGTCATACTAAAATATGTCCTGGCTCTCCCAAGTTTTATAATGGCAGTGAATAGCTGTTAAGATTTTGAAGCCCAAAAAAAGCATGTCCATCCACCATATAAAGTGCTCCACATGGCTTCAGGGGGATAATAAAGGCCTTGTGAAGTGAATTGTTGCATTTGTGTAAGACAAATATCCATATTTAAAACTTTATAAACAGTAAACTCTAGCTTCCACTACCTGTCATACACACGTAGAGTGACATTTCACATTTCTAAATCCTACATCATCTGCTGGAACGCCGCTCTCTCGTGAATGTGCATAGGACAATTAGCGGAAGCTAAAGATTATGGTTTATGAAGTTTTAAATATGTATATTTTTCTTGCACAAATGCATTGATTCACTTCAGAAGGCCTTTATTAACACCCCGGAGCCATGTGGAGCACTTTTTATAATCAATAAATGCATTTTATTGGACTTCAAAATCTCAACAGCCATTCATTGCCAGAACAAAGCTTGGAAGGGCCAGGACATTTCTAAAAGATAACTGATTGTATTCGTCTGAAAAAACAAAGTCATATACACCTAGGATGGCTTGAGGGTGTTGTAATTTTCATTTTTGGGTGAACTATCCCTTTAAGAGTGTAGGTTGTCAAGCTAACATTGCAATTCAGAATTAAGTACAGTGATGTATGCCTTCATTGGATGAATCTACCAAATGCTCATTAGAGAAATATGCACCCTGTAAAGCAGTAAGTAGACGTTCACTTTCTTCACTTTCAAATGGAAATAGCCTCAAATCTTGAAAGTACTCATTAGACGCCCACCTCCTCTCAAAAAACAGCTGTACATAAACCACATCATCACAACCCCCCGTAGATCAAATCATAAAACAAAAACCCAACATTTTCCACCACATCCCGCATCTCTAACACTTTTCTTCTTCTTGTTGTCCTTGCCTTTCACATGATGGATGTCAAAACTGTATTCCTGCAATGACAAACTCCATCTTATCAATCTATATTATAAAATCTGTGTAAGAAAACTATAGGACTGGTTTGTAAACACTATAATCCGTGCAGGATGAAACATACACTTTGAAATGCCGAAGAGAAGAGAAGAGAAGAAAACTGTTGAATAAAGTTATTTTTGCATAGATTCATAAAATTAAGATTGAACCACTGATGTCACATAGACTATTTTAACAATGTTCTTACTACCTTTCTGGGCCTTGAACATCTCAGTTGTGTTGCTGTCTATGCAGGGTCAGAAAGCTCTCGGATTTCATCAAAAATATCTTAATTCGTGTTCCGAAAATGAACAAAGGTCTTATGGGTTGGGAAGAACATGAAGGTGAATACTAAATGACAGAATTTTCATTTTTGGGTCAACTATTTCTTTAACATCTATTTAAACTTTACAGTGGGAAAAGGGTTCTTTAGATGAACTGAATATTCTTTACACAAATAAAAAATGTACTTTTAAGAACTGCTACGAAAACCTCCTTTTGAACCTTTTTTTTTAAATTGTAGATCATGTTAATGGTGCAGATTATAAACACTATTGAAACAATGAACAGATACTCCAATGATTATTTTTGAAAACCGCATGTGCTGTTTTAAGGCATGGGCGTCTGCCAACTTTCCTATAAGATGGAATTTCAGCAGCAAGGCAATTGTCTTTGTTCAGTCATGATCTGACAAGCCAACACGAAAACGGTTTTAAATTACAGCATACACGAATAACCTGTGAAAAAGAGGTGAGCTAGATGACAGCAATTTTACCAGCATGGTTCCTTCACTGCGGTTCCTCGCAGAGACCTTATTGCAGCGAAGAGCATGTGGCAGAGAGTGCGGACTCGGCAGGCGGCCCCATCTGAGAGGAGAACGGGTGGCAGGGATGCCCATCCATTGAGATGAAAGCCACTGCTTTACTGATTAAACTTCGCAGGTTCCAGTTCGGTCTCAGTGACGCCACGTCAATTACCCACAGCTCTTCCCACCACCTGCCGTCTTCTATCCACAAATTGCTTGTAATTAATGCAATTTTCTTCGTTGCAGCACAATAAGGGTTGAGCTGAGGAAGCCTCACATCATTAGCTTGCGCTTAGAGAATTGGCCAGTGGATTTAGGTAACATGCCCTTTGTGACTTGATTTGCTATTCTGTCCTGCTGTGTTGCCTACATGCTGAACAAAAGTAATTTAATCAGTCGAACACATCATTGTTTGGTCGTTTTTTTCAGCTCTTTGTTGTCAGACGCTGACCTAAAGCCTGTATTGATTGGGAAGCTGATGACTGTTTATTATACCACATTGTCTAATGGGCATCACAGATGTTTAGCGTCTTGCGTTTTGGAATGATATGTTAAACACATCGATCGCAAGCTTATTGATCTTGTTTGATTAGTTTGCACAAACAAAGCAAAGCAAAAGGTACTTGCACGTGGCGTTATATTTAAATAAGCAGTATTGGAATTGTAACACCAGGCGAACAGCTTGAAGTATTCTGTGCCTAGGATGACCTATGACCCTGGCTTTGCGTTGCTGTGTTTCAATGGACTAGCATTTGCATATGTTGCATATGTCCGTTACAGTCCAGCGGTCTCAGTACTCATCTACCTTGGGTTAGTCAAACAGTAAATCAGGAGCATAATATACAGTTGAAGTCAAAAGTTTATATACACCTTGCAGAATCTGCAAAATGTTAATTATTTTACCAAAATATACGTTATTTTTTTATTTAGTACTGACCTGAATAAGATATTTCACATTAAAGATGTTTACATATAGTCCACCAAAGAATTCATAATAATGACCCTGTTCAAAAGTTTACATACACTTGACTTTTAATACTGAGGCTTCAGAAGGAAACAATTATGCATTAAGAGTTGGGGGGGGGGGGGTGAAAACTTTTTGACTTTAAAGATAAATGTAACTTATTTTGTCTTCTAGGGAACATGTAAGAATATTACGTAGCTTCTGAAGGGAAGTATTAAATGAAAAATTTAATATATTTAGGCAAAATAAGAATAATGTGCACAAGTTTTCACCCCCAGATCTTAATGCATCGTTTTTCCTTCTGAAGCATCAGTGAGTGTTTGAACCTTCTGTAATAGTTGTATACGAGTACCTCAGTTGTCCTCAGTGTGAAAAGATGGATCTCAAAATCATACAGTCATTGTTGGAAAGTGTTCAAACACACAAAAAAAAAAAAAAGCTGAAAAACCAAAGAATCTGTGAGACATGAAGGACTTTTCTGTTCAGGAGAAACAAGGGACAATAAACAACTATCATTAAACAAACAAACAAAAGAAACAGCTCTGCATTATTCAGGTAAAAACACAGTAGAATTAAGTAGCATCAAGAATCAAGTGTATGTAAACTTTTGAACAGGGTCATTTTTATAAATTCAACTATTATTTTCTCTTGTGAAATATCTTATTCAGGTCAGTACTAAAAAAATAACATGCATTTTGTATGATCCCGCTTATTTTGATACAATAATTAACATTTTGCAGATTCTGCAAGGTGTATGTTAACTTTTGATTTTCAACTGTATAATAATAAGAGGAAGAAATGTTTCTTGAGCAACAAAGCCAACATATTAAAATGATTTCGGTAAAACAGCGAGCACTTGTAATTGTTTTTGTACACAGCTATGATTACAGCTCCATATATTTCACTTTCTGGACATAACAAGTTTGCTCAGCAGCTTGGCCGGCATGGAATTGGACTTAGGATGCATAATCCTTGGGTACAAATCCTGTGAAAAACATGATTTACGGTGAAAGCGCTGAAAGATGACAGATCGAAAAACAAGATAAAACGGCATGCTTGCAATTGCGTTTTTACATCACATTCACTTTTATTCATACTATCGGATAGGTTGAGGTGTAGAGCAGATGGTACTTTATTTAAAAACATCACGGAGCATTAGAAGTTAAAGTGCCACTCAACAGACATTTCAAGTCAGACCTGTGGTGAAACTTAGAAAACCAACATCACATAAAACATACTGAATGTACGTTCATTTGTTCACATTGAAATATGTCACGAAGCGTACATGCCGGTATGTATTCCGTGTCTTGCTAAAACGTTCCCACAGGGTCGTTTTCGTCATGAGACTAGGCTCATTAAAACTTTTGAATGGTAGCACTCATAAATAAACTTCAAACAAACATGGGGGTTCTGCAAGGCTCTGTTTTCGGGCCTTTGGAAATTGTTGTTTAGCAGGGTCTTTCTTATTCACAGCACAAACAAATGATTATAGTAATACGCTAACTGCAGAAGCAGAATGAATTGAGACTTAATCAGTGAGAGAATTTTCACAAACCGCCTCTCTTAGATCCGCAGAGACAATGGGCGCACAATTACCAGATTGAATTGGAGGATTCCCTCTGAGCTGTCTCAGATGACAAATCAGGTTTAGACATACTCCACAGGGCCAGACATAAAGCACTTCATCATGGCAAGAATTAGAGAACATAACAAAAAGAAAAAACGGAGAGTGAGAGGATAATAACATATTCAAAATCAAACATGAAGTGAGCTGTTAAAACGCTTTAGACTAGGCTGCACTATCCGTATAATGATGTGTAAAAGAGTCACACAATGCTACATTCTTCTTCTGAGTTGTAAGCTCTCAACATCAAAAAGAACAAATAGAGAATCTAATAGCTTGTAATTCCCTTTCTAGTCTCTCTAAAATCTTGGATTAATAATGCATACAACTACTTTAGAGAAAAATTTTAAGATGCGAAGAGAAAAGTGCATGGATTATTTTGAGGTGATGAAATTTTGTGTCACTTAAGACTTTCACTCCTTAGCATAAGAAATTAAAGGGTTACATTAAATATTTTATCGATGTCCTTACTACCTTTCTGGGCCTTGAACTTGTCAGTTGTGTTGCTGTCTATGCAGGGTCAGAAAGCTCTCGGATTTCATCAAAAATATCTTAATTTGTGTTTTGAAGATAAACAAAGGTCTTATGGGTTTTGAACAACATGAAGGTGAGCAATTAATGACAGAATTGGGTAAACTATCTCTTTAAGAAGCCCCTTGCATATGGATATAACTAGACTAGACATTTTTTAACATCATGGCATCTTGAAAATAGCACTCTTGGTGCTGGAAGCTTGATTTCAGAAAAAGACAATGTACAAAACCTACCAACAAGACAAATACTGAAACAACTTAATAGATATGAAAGTAGTGCCGGTTAGTTCCTGAATGAGCGGACTAATACATAATCTTGCTATAATGGCGATAAACCATTCAGAATAATGTATTCCAGAAACCAACGTAAATAAACAACATACATCTCTCCATCCGTATTTATTTCCCCTGTCTTTCCTTACTCCAAACATACACACACTTTTTCCTTTAGAACATATCCTCATTCGCATTCATGCCGTTGCAGCAACTGATAACTATCTGTAGCGATGTATTGCATTTCCCGCTTGATAAATGCAGCCCTGCATTACATTTCTATGCTTATTTCTCGAAGAGAGAAAATGATTACACATCAGCAGAAATCATCAAGGTATCAAGGGATGAGAATGTAATTTCGGAAGAGGTAAATATCTGGCATTATCCAAGCTTATCCAAAGGGTTTCATCTACACAGAGGGAATAGGAGCGCTTCTAAAACAGAAAGCAAATATTGACATTTTCAAGGGAAAACACTGATGGTTGTCCAGGTGTTTGATTTATGCTTGACTTGCCTCTGATCAATGGGAGATGTCCCCTGCGTCTCAGTGCTTTGATTCCTCTCGTACACCATTGTGGCTTCCAGCACCTCAATCACAATTTTAGAGCCTCTGTTTTTAGAGCCTCTGTTTTCAGAACCAGAGCATTTTAAGAACAAATTTGTTATATTTCTGTTCTCGCCTGCTGTTTTGAATTCTGTTTAGACAAATTACCTTCATGTGTACAAAAAAAAAAAGCAGCACAAGACACCACACAATGGAATGGAAGAATCTATGTGTGTATTAAAAAAGGAAAAATGGCAGTACTCATGTGCAAGACACTAAAATACTAGTGAGGACAACATGCTACCCTGCTGAAAAAAACAGCATATGCTGGTTAGGTATGTTTTGGTGCTGGGATGCTGGTTTTAGCTGGTTTATGCTGGTCCTTTGCTGGTTTATGCTGGACCAGCATTAACCAGCAAAGGACCAGCATTAACCAGCAAAGGACCAGCATAAACCAGCAAAGGACCAGCATTAACCAGCAAAGGACCAGCATTAACCAGCAAAGGACCAGCATTAACCAGCAAAGGACCAGCATAAACCAGCAAAGGACCTGCATAAACCAGCTAAGGACCTGCATTAACCAGCAAAGGACCAGCATAAACCAGCAAAGGACCTGCATAAACCAGCAAAGGACCAGCATCAACCAGCAAAGGACCAGCATAAACCAGCAAAGGACCAGCATTAACCAGCAAAGGACCAGCATAAACCAGCAAAGGACCAGCATAAACCAGCAAAGGACCAGCATCAACCAGCAAAGGACCAGCATTAACCAGCAAAGGACCAGCATTAACCAGCAAAGGACCAGCATTAACCAGCAAAAGACCTGCATAAACCAGCAAAGGACCAGCATTAACCAGCAAAGGACCAGCATTAACCAGCAAAGGACCAGCATAAACCAGCAAAGGACCAGCATTAACCAGCAAAGGACCAGCATTAACCAGCAAAGGACCAGCATAAACCAGCAAAGGACCTGCATAAACCAGCTAAGGACCTGCATTAACCAGCAAAGGACCAGCATAAACCAGCAAAGGACCTGCATAAACCAGCAAAGGACCAGCATCAACCAGCAAAGGATCAGCTTAAGCCAGCAAAGGACCAGCATAAACCAGCTAAGGACCTGCATTAACCAGCAAAAGACCTGCATAAACCAGCAAAGGACCAGCATTAACCAGCAAAGGACCAGCATTAACCAGCAAAGGACCAGCATAAACCAGCAAAGGACCTGCATAAACCAGCAAAGGACCAGCATCAACCAGCAAAGGACCAGCATTAACCAGCAAAGGACCAGCATAAACCAGCAAATGACCAGCATCAACCAGCAAAGGACCAGCATAAACCAGCAAAGGACCAGCATTAACCAGCAAAGGACCAGCATTAACCAGCAAAGGACCAGCATTAACCAGCAAAGGACCAGCATAAACCAGCAAAGGACCAGCATTAACCAGGAAAGGACCAGCATAAACCAGCAAAGGACCTGCATAAACCAGCTAAGGACCTGCATTAACCAGCAAAGGACCAGCATAAACCAGCAAAGGACCTGCATAAACCAGCAAAGGACCAGCATCAACCAGCAAAGGACCAGCATAAACCAGCTAAGGACCTGCATTAACCAGCAAAAGACCTGCATAAACCAGCAAAGGACCAGCATTAACCAGCAAAGGACCAGCATTAACCAGCAAAGGACCAGCATAAACCAGCAAAGGACCTGCATAAACCAGCAAAGGACCAGCATCAACCAGCAAAGGACCAGCATTAACCAGCAAAGGACCAGCATTAACCAGCAAAGGACCTGCATAAACCAGCAAAGGACCTGCATTAACCAGCAAAGGACCAGCATAAACCAGCAAAGGACCTGCATAAACCAGCAAAGGACCAGCATCAACCAGCAAAGGACCAGCATTAACCAGCAAAGGACCAGCATAAACCAGCAAAGGACCAGCATCAACCAGCAAAGGACCAGCATAAACCAGCATTAACCAGCAAAGGACCAGCATTAACCAGCAAAGGACCAGCATTAACCAGCAAAGGACCAGCATTAACCAGCAAAGGACCAGCATAAACCAGCAAAGGACCAGCATTAACCAGCAAAGGACCAGCATAAACCAGCAAAGGACCTGCATAAACCAGCTAAGGACCAGCATTAACCAGCAAAGGACCAGCATAAACCAGCAAAGGACCAGCATAAACCAGCAAAGGACCTGCATTAACCAGCAAAGGACCAGCTAAGGACCAGCATTAACCAGCAAAAGACCTGCATAAACCAGCAAAGGACCAGCATTAACCAGCAAAGGACCAGCATAAACCAGCAAAGGACCTGCATAAACCAGCAAAGGACCAGCATTAACCAGCAAAGGACCAGCATTAACCAGCAAAGGACCAGCATCAACCAGCAAAGGACCAGAATCAACCAGCAAAGGACCAGCATAAACCAGCAAAGGACCAGCATTAACCAGCAAAGGACCAGCATTAACCAGCAAAGGACCAGCATAAACCAGCAAAGGACCAGCATAAACCAGCAAAGGACCAGCATAAACCAGCAAAGGACCAGCATTAACCAGCAAAGGACCAGCATAAACCAGCAAAGGACCAGCATAAACCAGCAAAGGACCAGCATTAACCAGCAAAGGACCAGCATTAACCAGCAAAGGCCCAGCATTAACCAGCAAAGGACCAGCATTAACCAGCAAAAGACCTGCATAAACCAGCAAAGGACCAGCATTAACCAGCAAAGGACCAGCATTAACCAGCAAAGGACCAGCATAAACCAGCAAAGGACCAGCATTAACCAGCAAAGGACCAGCATTAACCAGCAAAGGACCAGCATTAACCAGCAAAGGACCAGCATAAACCAGCAAAGGACCTGCATAAACCAGCTAAGGACCTGCATTAACCAGCAAAGGACCAGCATAAACCAGCAAAGGACCTGCATAAACCAGCAAAGGACCAGCATCAACCAGCAAAGGACCAGCATAAACCAGCAAAGGACCAGCATAAACCAGCAAAGGACCAGCATCAACCAGCAAAGGACCAGCATAAACCAGCAAAGGACCAGCATAAACCAGCTAAGGACCTGCATTAACCAGCAAAAGACCTGCATAAACCAGCAAAGGACCAGCATTAACCAGCAAAGGACCAGCATTAACCAGCAAAGGACCAGCATAAACCAGCAAAGGACCTGCATAAACCAGCAAAGGACCAGCATCAACCAGCAAAGGACCAGCATCAACCAGCAAAGGACCAGCATCAACCAGCAAAGGACCAGCATAAACCAGCAAAGGACCAGCATCAACCAGCAAAGGACCAGCATAAACCAGCAAAGGACCAGCATAAACCAGCAAAGGACCAGCATAAACCAGCAAAGGACCAGCATAAACCAGCAAAGGACCAGCATAAACCAACAAAGGACCAGCATAAACCAGCTAAGGACCTGCATTAACCAGCAAAAGACCAGCATAAACCAGCTAAAACCAGCATCCCAGCACCAAAACATACCTAACCAGCATATGCTGTTTTTTTCAGCAGGGTAATCATGAATCATGCACTCTAAAAACATGCTAATCATGTTAACAACATGCTTAAAACATGTAAAACACGTCAATCACATTAAAACATGCTAGTTACGTGTTAATCATGCTACAAACATGCAAACAACATGCTAATCATGTTAAAACATGGTAACAACTTAATAATCATGCTAAAACCATGACGGCAAAATGATATTTGTTAATCATGCTAGCAACATGCTTATCACTAAAAAAACACTCTATCAACACGTTAATCATGTTAAAAACATAATAGCAAAATGCTATTAACTTGTTAATCATGTTAAAAACATGCTAGCAACATGCTAATTACGCTAGAAACATACTAACTAGATGCTAACACGCTAACCATATGCTAGCAATGTGTTAATCATGTTTGAAACATGCTACTGACATGCTAATCATGCTATAAAACAACATATTAACATCATGGATGGTAGCAATGTGCTAATCAGGTTTGAAATATGCTACTGATATGCTAATCCTACAAATGCTAACTACTTGCTAATCATTTCAAAAACATTGTAGCAACATGTTAACAACATGATAATCACATTAGAAACATGCTTTAAATGCAACATGCTTAAAATGTCAATCACGTTAAAACATGTTAACCACATGTAGAAACATACTAACGAGATGTTAACATGTTAATCATGCTAACAATGTGCTAATCATGTTCGAAACATGCTAATCATGTTAGCAACATGATAATCAAATTAAAACATGTTAGAAACATGCTAGCAACATGTTAATAATGTTAAAAAACGTACTAGCAAAATGTTATCAAATCACGCTAAAAACATGCTAGCAACATGATAATCACGTTAGAAACATGCGACCAACAAGACGACATGTTAATCATGCTATACACGTGCTAACAACATCATGGTAGCAATGTGCTAATCATTTTTGAAACATGCTAGCAACATACTAATCCAACAAAAATGCTAGCTACTTGTTAATCATGCCAAAACATGGTAACACAATGTTGATCATGTTAAAAACATGCAGCAACACGTTAACAGCATGCTAATCATGTTAAAGACATGTTAGCAACATGCTAATAACTTGTTTATCATGTAACAAAAGTTAAAACAACATGCTAGTCATGCTAGCAACATGCTTATCACCAAATCATGTTAGCAACATGTTTATCATGTTAAAAACATGCTAGCAACATGCTAATCATGTAACAAACATGCTATTGACATGTTAGCAACATGCTGAAAACAATGCTAGCAACATGCTAATCCAGCAAAAAATTGTTAGCTACTTGCTAATCATGCTAGCAACCTGCTAATCCTGCAAAAAATGCTAGTTACTTGCTAATTATAAAAAATGCTAGCAAAATGTTAATCCTGCCAATAAATGCTAGTTAAAATATTGTAGCAACAAGGTAACATGCTAATAATGTTAAATACATGCTAACAATATGTTAACCATGCTAAAAAAGTCAACATGCTAATCGTGTTAAAAACATGCTAGCAAGATGCTAACAACTTGTTAATCATGCTAAAACATGGTAGCAATGTGATAACAACATGCTAATCATGCTAACAACATGTTAATCATGCTAATAACATGCTAAGTGTGCTATCAACATGCTTATCACTCTAAAAACATACTAGCAACATGCTAAGCATGATAAAAAAATACTAACAAAATGGTAACAACGTAATAATGCTAAAACATGCTAGCAACATGCTAATCACACTAGAAACGTGCTAACAACATGCTAATCATGCAAGCAACATGCTATTAATGTGCTTATCATGTTCAAAACATGCTACTGACATGCCAATCATGCTAGAAAAATGCTAACAATGTGCTCATCATGCTACAAATACGCTAGCGACATGTTAATCATGCTAGCCATGTGCTAAACATGCTAAATCTTACTAGCAAAATGCTATCACTTTCAAACTTCAAGCTTTCACAGGTGCTTCACACTTTCAAGCTAGGCTTTCTCAAACTTCAAAGTTTGTTCTCAATCTGTACTCATCCAGGTTTTTTTTAATGCTTTTTAGATTTAAATAATACTAAGTTATGATTACATTTGAAAACTTGGCTCAACATTTTAGATAAAAATGTCTTTTTTTTTCCCTCTTCTAAATCACACAATTATGTTTAACCTTATTTTTAAACTTTGATTCAGTCTTTCATTTTGACTGAAAATGCTTCTGGTGACGGTGTACAAACATTTGATTCACCTATAATCTAAATAATAAATGTCTCAAAGATATTTGCATGTTTTTCTATCACGCGAGCAAGAACATTTCAAGAAAGTATTGCAGATAAACAATATAAAATTACAGCCTACATGGTCTATCAGCCTGAGCAACGTATCAATTTTCTCTCAGGGTTTTAAGATGGAAAACTGAGATGCACTGTAAGGCAACATAATTTTCCCCTGCAACTGCTTTCATGCTGGAAGCATGCTTGGAATGCCTGAAAATGGCAAATGCAAAAATGAACATGAATTCCCATGCAAACAGAGGATCAAGTTTAAAGCAAATCCACAGCATCTAAGCCTATAGCTGGAACATACTGTGCAGAATATTGTATGTCCTGTCTACAGCCAAAGCTTGATGAAAAGCCAATCCAGGACAACAGACTGATGAGGTTCCTCCCACAGGTTCCCACCAGCTCCCTGAAAACGCTTTTATCAGCCCATGCACCGGTGGTCTGACAGGGACAGACAGCACTTCAGCAGTCAGCCTGGGAGGCTGATGAAAAGGTTTGTAAGATGACAAAGGCAGCGGAATAATATTTGACGTGCTAGTGACAGCCCACAGTGTGTCCCTGGTGAGATTTCAAGGTGATTTCTGCAAATGAGGACTGACCGAGGATTTCTCCATCTTGAAACAGCCCGGAAACCAACCCCATGGCTGTTGGGTAGCCAGTTAACCGAGCACCTGACACATACTTGAAATATATGTATACAAATTGACCAGCTTTCCTGTTTTATTCTGTCATGTATACAAATAGCGTTTGCATACGCATGATAAACTTGCTGACTGTCTCGTGTATCTACAGGTGGTGATGAATCAGACTGTCTGCAGTGATGCGGTGCATCCATCGAGGGCAGATACACCAGTCTGAGACAGCAGATCTAATCACATGTGCACTGATGGCCTGAATAAGCAGAATGGATCAGCTCCAAATGGAAAGCACAGTGATGGAATAAACCTGCCAGGCCTGCGCACATCAGATCCAGAGCCAGGACTTTCGTTTGATAAGGCCTGGACATTGACACATATAGATAGATTGGCAATGCCTACAAAATGTGGCCTTCGGTGATGGACCCAAGAGAATATTTCCTGCATCATATTTATCTGTGTATGTAGCTGCAGCAGCAGTATAGTCCAGGCGATATTAAATACATATAATAACCAGAACAAAATGTTCTGAATAAGGTGAAAAATATTTCAACACCGTAAAAAAAGAAGTGTTTGTGCTGCCTTAAAATTTTAAGTTTAGTCAAAGTGAAATGTTAAGTTGTACTGTGTGACAACTTGGATATTTGAGTTGAGTAAACTTACAAATTAAACAGCTCAAACCTTTTTTTTTATAGTGAAGTAGTCAAGAAACACCATACAAAAATGCATTTTTCATAACTTTACAGTTAATGAAACTATATGAAAATATTTCTTTATATTGTTTTGCACATTTTTTTATGTTTTTTGTTTAAATAGTCTTTTCTGCTTACCAAGCCTGAATTAATTTGATCCAAAGTACAGCAAAAACAGTACAATTGTGAAATATTTTTACTATTTAAAATAACTGTTTTCTATTTTAATATATATTAAAAATGAATTAATACCTGTGATCAAATCTAAATTTACAGCATTATTCAGCAAAGAAATCATAAAAATGCTTGCTTTTATTTAGCAAGGATGCTTTAAATTGATCAAAAGAGGTGACAAAGACATTTTTAATGTTACAAAAGATTTCTATTTAAGCTGTTTTTCTGAACTTTCTACTCATCAAAGAAACCTGAAAAAATTTTACTCAGCTGTTTTCAATATAATAATAATAAATGTTTTTGAGCAGCAAATCAGAATATTAGAATGATTTCTGAAGGATCACGTGACTGGAGTAATGATGATAAAAAGTCAGCTTTGAAATCACAGGAATAAATGCCATTTCAAAACATATTTAAATAGAAAACAGTTATTTTAAATAGCACAAATATTTTAACATTTTACTTTGGATCAATGTAAATAAATAAATGCAGAAGAGACTTTAAAACAAAAAAAACTTTTAACAAAAACTGGTATGATTAGTAATGTCAAATGCTAAATAATAAATAAAAAAAACTATTTAAAACAAAATGATAAAAATGAATATAATCTATTATTATTCATTGTTATTTTTATTTATTTTTTTAAAAAAATACATTGTGTAAGTTGGAAATTCTTTTTTTTTTTTCCTTTTTCTTGATTTGAAAATGACCCTTACACTTCCAGTCAGAGTTTGGACACCATCTCATTGTTTATTATTCCTTTTCACATTTTGAAATAGAGCAGCCAACGTAAACTCAGACACAGACAGAAGGGATAAATATCACATTCGAATTAAGATTCCGTCTCTTGCTAACGAGTTTTATATAAACCTCAGTAAGAACTGATCTGTGTGTGAAAGCTCTGAGCTCTGCGCTGGACCTGGATCTCGCCCTTCTAATTGCCATCAGTTTTATATAATCACGTTTAATGGGCTGTAGAGAGAGTCCTGTCACTGACCCTTCTCAGGCCTCCCTTTTCTCATTAAAGCGGACAGCGAAAGAATACCCAAGTCTCTCTCCTCTTCTCTAACACACTCTGCCAACAGCTAAATATAGCAGAATGTTAATAAACCCTGTCATTCAAGTTCAGTGTTTGTTTTCAGAACTGCATTGACATCAATACTGCTGACACAATTATGTTATATTATCACTGAGGTAAGAAAATTGTTTTAGACTTTATCATGTTTAGAATCCAAACAAGAAGACGCATGTCTTGAGGATCAGGCTAATTGTGAAGAGCAGCTGCTGAAACAGTGATTTATTGCCAACCGTGGACGACTGCAACCACTATAACCACGGCTATTGCAGATTTTATGGAGGAAACAAAACATGTTTTGTACGTTAATATGGATCTTGCAAAAACACATTCACCTTATAAACATTTATTATTCACCCAGAAGCAATATTTTGATTTTATATGCTCACATTTGCCAGTTATAGGACAGGACTGGGGCTAGTTGTCACATTTTTATGACTTTTCAGAATAGGTTTATACTCATAACACTTTTGAAATACTTTTTTTTAACGCTTAACTGTCAGCATCCCCCTCTGTGGGACACCCAAGTTTACTTCACCAATTTACAAATAAATCATAATCTAATAATGAAAAAACTATATTGTTGGAAAGGTCTAACGCTCCTAAATAGATACAAATTATGTAGGAAAAATAATAGATTAATTTAAGACAAGAGTGCACCTCAAAAATCTACTTTATAACAGGAGTTCGGACCTTTGTCACAAACAGACTTCCTGGTTGCCTTTTTCCCTATCACACTTTAGAAATCATAAGAAATGATATATCAGTTAAAAACTTAAAATCTCAAAATTCATCCTTTGAAAACCATTTTAAAATCAGACATTGCATTAATACAGAAAATGTACATCAAAATCATATTACAAAATGCTTTCGTTCATGAATTATAAAAATCTTAGTTTAAATTCTTCATTTTCATGTCTCTGATCAAAAATGGGAGTGACAGTTTAAATTATATTTCTACTACTTCTATTACTACTTTTTGAGCAACAAATCCAAATTTCCAAAGGATCATGTGACACTGAAGACTAGAAGACTGGTCATTTTCAATTATAAAAAATGTATAATAACATATAAAGTTGAAGTCAAAAGATTATATATACACCTTGATGAATCTTTAAAATCTTAATTATTTTTCCAAAATAAGAGGGATCATACAAAATAAATTTTCTTTTTTTATTTAGTACTGACCTAAATAAGATATTTCACATAATAGATGTTTACATAAGAGTCGACAAGAGAAAATAATAGTTGCATTTATAAAATTGACCCCGTTCAAAAGTTTACATACACTTGATTCTTAATACTGTCTTGTTACCTAAATGATCTACAGTTTGTTTGTTTTTTTAGTGATAGTTGTTCATGAGCCCCTTGTTTGCCCTGAACATTTAAACTGCCTGCTGTTCTTCAGAAAAATCCTTCAGCTCCCACAAATTCTTTGTTTTTTTTAGCAGTTTTGTGTGTTTGAACTCTTTCCAACAATGACTGTATGATTCTGAGATCCCTCTTTTCACACTAAGGACAACTGAGGGACTCATATGCAACTATTACACAAGGTTCAAACACTCACTGATGCTTTAGAAAGAAAGAAACACTCATTAATAGCCAGGGGGTGAAAACCTTTGAACAAAATGTAGATATGTACATTTTTCTTATTGTGCCTAAATATCTTTTTTTTTTTTTTTCATTTAGTACTGCCCTTCAGAAGCTACGTTTCCCAGAAGACAAAATAAGTCAAATTTACCCTGATCTTCAAATTTCAAAAGTTTACACCCCCCGGCTCTTAACCCATAGCGTTTCCTTCTGAAGAATCAGCATTTGAATCTTCTGTAATAGTTGCATATGAGTCTCTCAGATGTCCTCAGTGTGAAAAGATGGATCTCAAAACCATACAGTCATTGTTGGAAAGGGTTAAAAAATACAAAAATGCTGACTTTTCTGAAGAACAGCAGGATTTTTCACAGCGAGTGTCATGGCAGACACCTAAATCCACTATAATTTTATAAATAATACTGTTTTTGTGTCACAGAATGGAGTTTTTTAGGCAAGCACATACTCGTTTAGACTTCAAATATGCGGTTTGTTAATAAAGATTATGTCTATTTTAAGTCTCCCCTCTATCCTATAGCTCAACTGGTAGAGCACAGCGCTAGAAGTGGCAAGGTCATGGGTTTATCATATAATTAATCAAACTCACTTCACCCCGTGCCACTAATTGAGGGTTGTCTGCCAACTTGCTGTGGTGTCTTACTAATACTCCGACCATCGTGTACGTTTTAAAAGACACATTAGCTCAAATGGACCTCTTTTTTACGGGTAATTGCTTTCTGGAGTGCTGTGCGGGCTGATCCTCTAAATACCCTCACACTTTCATCCATCACATATCGCAGTCAAGATCCTAGTTTATTATTCCCCGTTTTCTAATTTTCCCTGCACCTGAGGGGTTAATCTCTTTTGGTATCCTAATGGAATCCTAACAATTACACACCGGGCCCCCCACCAGCACCAACCTCTGTGTTTAACACTTCATGGCTTCAAGGTGACTGTTGATTATTTTCTGTATTTTCCCCCTTCCAGCCTTTTCTTTTATGTGTGCGTCAAGGCGAGGAGAGAAAAGTGTCTATCACGCGAAATCAGTTTTCCTCCTCCCAGCTCGCGGGTCAGCAGTCCCACCGGAGCGGGCATGTTACATAAATTAAGTTTAGGCTCAATTTTCTTTGCCCTACAAAGAATAGGTCACCTTGAACAAATTCAGCTCAAACTAGCATGCAAGCTCATAATCGGCGTGTCTTACCAAGAAAAATGGAACGCCAGTAAACTCGACTTTATCCATTTCACCGCCGGTCATAATTCCTCAGCCAGGGTTTACCACCCGAGGTCCTGTCTGACATTATCTTCCTTTTATGATGACTGAGTATTCAGCTGGTGAGCTACACCGATGCAGGAAGGATGAGATTTCCAGATGTGTCATATATTTGGGCTGTTTTCTCATGGGTCTTGGAAACCTGAGATCTTCTCATTAATTTTGGAAATACCAAATAAATCAGCTGGGCAGCCTGGAAGTTGCAGAAGGGGACAGCAAAATCCAACTGACCTTTATAGTCACCATGCTTCAGTGCAGTGAATGACTTGTGACATTAATCTGCCGAAAGTCTGCTAGGAAAAAATTGGATGAGGTAAATCATTAAAAGCTTATGGTGATGGATTTCTGAAGGGGCTTAACTCTGATTCGTCACACTAGTAGACCATCCTTGCCTTGGTAAATACGTTAAAAAGTGAGAGAGAGAGAAATAGAGAGAGAGATGGACGACAGAAAGAGACGACAGCTTGTGTATGCATCTCTCTCAAATCAAATCAATGTGCCAGAACTTAATAATAAAATGTATTATTATATAATACATATACTGCTATTCAATCATTGGATTTGGAGTCACTATGTTTTTCTTTTTTTTCTTTTTTTTTTGAAAAGAAGAAATTGTTTTTTAAGCAAGCATGCATTAATTTGATCTAAAGTAACAAAGATATTTAATGTCATCTGCAAAATGTTAATTATTTTAACAAAATAAGAAGCATTATACAAAATGCATGTTATTTTTTTATTTAGTACTAACCTGAATAAGATATTTAACATAAAAGACTTTTACATATATTCCACAAGAGAAAGTAATAGTTGAATTCTTAAAAATGACCCTGTTCAAAAGTTTCAAACCGGTGTTGTTATCTTAATGATCCACAGCTTTTTTTGTTTTGTTTTTTGGTGATAGTTGTTCATGAGTCCCTTGTTTTTTCTGAACAGTTAAACTGCAGGCTGTTCTTTAGAAAATCCTTCAGGTCCCACAAAGTTTTTGGTTTTCCTCCATCTTTTGTGTCTTTAAAACTCTTTTCAACAATGACTGTATGATTTTGAGATCCATTTTTTCACACTGAGTGGAACTGAGGGACCCATATGCAACTATTACAAAAGGTTCAAATGCTCACTGATGCTCCAGAAGAAAAACAATTTATTAAGAGCCAGGGGTGTAAACTTTTTAACAGAATGAAGATGTGTACATTCTTTCTTATTTTGCCTAAATATATTTTTTTCATTTAGTACTGCCCTTCAAAAGCTACAGAAGATAGTTACATGTTTCCCAGAAGACAAAATAAGTTAAATTTACCCTGATCTTCAGATTTAGAAAGTTTACACCCCTGGCTCTTAATGCATCGTTTTTTTCCTTCTGGAGCATCAGTGAGCATTTGAACTTTTTGTAATAGTTATGTATGAGTCCCTTAGCTGTCATCAGTTTAAAAAGATGAATCTCAAAATGATACAGTCATTGTCGGAAAGGGTTCAAATAGGCAAAAGATGCTGGAAAACCCAAAAGATTTGTGAGACCCGAAGGATTTTTTCTAAAGAACAGCAGGCGGTTGAACTGTTCAGGACAAACAAGGGACTCATGAACAACTATCACTAGAAAAAAAAAAACCTATGCAAAATCTTTGGATCATCCAGATAACAACACAGTATTAGGAATCAAGTGTATGTAAACTTTTGAACAGGGTCATTTTTATAAATTAAAATTATTTCTCCTGTAGACTATATGTAAACTCATATATATTGGGCACTTTTGTCATGCGTGTCCCATAATTCATGCAGCGCAGGTAAGATTACTCTCTTTCTTCTTCAATAAAGTGAACATCCCTACTTTATTACATCCGCTCTCAAAAGGCAAACAGTCTGCCGCACACCTGGAGCGAGACTGAAAATTTATGAGAAAAATATTACTTATTTGTTTTGATAGATAACTATTATTGAATGACGAGTACAATAAATCTGATACAGCCACAAACAAACACAAACAAAACCAAGACAATAATATCACAAAGCAGCGACTAAATCCCTGCTGCCGTTCCAAATGCTCGGACAATGACATTTCAGAAGTGTTGTCAGTGGATTCAGAAGAACAGATATTGCATTTTACAGCGGTTACAAGAGGACAGTGATGTTTATGATTTCCATAAATATTTCTCAAAGGGGTCGCTGTCATATCAAATAAGACAAAATGTTCCTCTCATGCCTTAGAACTGTTTGGAACTGCTTCTGGCCAGCGCATATAGAACTCCACAAGCTTTCATTAACAAGTAATTCGTCCATACTGACAGTGAAAATGCTTCAGGGTACATCAAATTGACAAATTAATTTGGGCCAATGAGATTTAATTGTGGGCGGGGCTAATGCTAGAAATAGAAACAAACTGAACTTTGTTCTGTACATATTGTGTTGTTTTAAAAGGATAGTTCACCCAAAAATTAAAATTCTTTTAGCCATTAATTACTCACCCTCATGTCGTTCCGAACCCATAAGACTTTGTTCATCTTGAGAACCCAAAAATTAAAATCTGAGAAATCCAAAAGCTTTCTGACCCTGCATGGACAGCAATGCAACTAACACATTCAAGGCCTAGAAAAGTAGTAAGGACATTGTTAAAATAGTCCATGTGTTATCAGTGGTTCGACCTTAATTTTATGAAGCTACAAGAATACATTTTGACTTTTTGAACCATGTTATTACTACCTTTCTGGGACTTGAACGTGTCAGTTGCGTTGCTGTCTATGCAGGGTCAGAAAGCTCTTGGATTTCATCAGAAATATCGTTATTTGTGGTCCAAAGATGAGCAAAGGTCTTATGGGTTTGGAATGACATGAGGGTGGGTAATTAATGACAGAATTTTCTTTTTTTGGGTGAACTGTCTCTTTAACTAACTTGAACTGTTGCTCTACCAAGACAGTTGATGAAATGCAAGAAATAAATGACTGTGGAAAAAGACTATGAAAATGTTTGATAAACAGCCTATTCAACAACATTGAGACAGCAAGCCTTTATTAACAGGGTTTTGTTTTCAAATGAATCAGTATATATATCTTAGGTTAATAAACTGTTTTAGTTTCAATGCATTACGAGTCATGATTCATTCACTGAAATAATCTGAACAAACTGCAACATCGCATTTGTGAATGAATCAGATGAATCAGGGATCTTATTTATGAACAAACATCTACACAAATCTTATATCCTCAGCCACAGACTATTCACACAGAAAAACACCAGTTCTAGGCCACTGAACATCCATAGTACATCTGTATTCACCTGTAAGATCTGATTTTTGACGAACAGGTAAAGCTGTAAACAGGCTTGATATTTGCTCATGATTCATTCTTGAATGCCGATACCAACAGGTTGTGATTTTTAGCAAGCCACCAGTCGTCTTTTGACACAATCGTTGCCTTGGACCTAGACGGACCCCAGATCATGAAAGCGCTGTGCCATGTCATATCCGCGGCAAAAGCAGCCACACACGCGCAGCCGCATGCCTCAGTGGCGAATGAGAAGGGTGTTTAAAATGCAAACTTTAAAAAGGGCAGCTCAGTAAATATCCTCTGTGGAGCGCTGATAAGGTCAACTGTCAGTCTTCAGGCACCATGAGGCAGAGAATGTGAAAATGGGACAATTCATATCCCCTCTTTAAGCTGTCATAGCAGGGCTTGTCATGCATGCCATTACATGGGGCCGGACTGTAACAAGCTCCCTGGGATGTAAAAAGATATGCACATAATAAAAGCGCCCTCGCCAGTCTGCCAGTGATTGACTGTGAGTGCAGCCGTGGGCGACACCGGGCTGTGCCCACCTATGGCTTGTGAATAGTTTTTCTATTTATAAAGATATGGAGCCTGCTGTTTTATGGGCGTGTAGTCTCAGAGAGATGAGATTTAGGGCAGGATAGCACACAAACACTCTTAAGAACCGTGAGAGAGGGTTTGATCCACAGAGGGAGAAGAGTCAAGTTCTCTCTTGAAAAGTTCCACTTCTTTTGCCCTTTTTAAACACACATGTTGTAAACATACACTGTTATAAAGCATTCAAGCTCTGGGAAGTGAAGATGCTAGTGTGATTTAGTACTAGCTTTCCTAGTTCTTCCTTGAAAAGTGTCTATTCTTTTGCGTTTTTTGCCCTTGTTCAAGCAAAGCTGCTTTAAAGGGATAGTTCACCCAAAAATAAAAATTCTGTCATTAATCACTCACCCTCATATCAGTCCAAACCCATAAGACCTTAGTTCATCTTCAGAACACAAATCAGGATATTTTTGATGAAATCCAACAGCTTTCTGGCCCGATAGAGCAATGCAACTGACACGTTTAAGACCCAGAAAGGTAGTAAGGACATTGTTAAAATAGTCCATGTGGCATCAGTGTTCTATGATGGTAGATTTGTGGGCCTCAGTATCTCCCACTAATAAGACCATCTCTGGTTCAAGCTCTGAAAAGTAAAGATGCTAGTCTAATTTACCCACTACGTTTTCTCAGTTTGTCCTTGAAAAGGTTAATTTTTTCTGCCCTTTTATACACCTGCACTTAAAGCTTGCTGTAAACATGCATTGTTAGAGAGTGTTTGAGCTCTGAAAAGTGAGGATGCTAATTTGATTTAACTGCTAGGTTTCCTCAATTTCCCTAGTTCATCCTTGAAAAAGGTT
Organism: Garra rufa; assembly: GCF_049309525.1. Taxonomy (NCBI): domain Eukaryota; kingdom Metazoa; phylum Chordata; class Actinopteri; order Cypriniformes; family Cyprinidae; genus Garra; species Garra rufa. The sequence continues at coordinate 27,185,773 of NC_133384.1, read as the reverse complement.
AAGCTCTTTTGCCCTCTTAAACACATGACCTCAACATGTGCTGTAAACATGCATTGTTGAGAGACTGTTCAAGCTCTGAAAACTGATGCTAGTCTGATTTAGCCACCATGTTTCCTCAGACCATGCCCATTAAAGCTAATTTGGCCAGCTGTGCACTCTGAAAAAAAGCTGTCACTGGGGTGCTACCTAAAGCTAAAAGGTACCCTTATCTTTATACCTTATTTGCCCCTAAACGTTACATTTACGTACCACTTAAGGTACATATTAGTGTCTAAAGTGTACATATTAGGGCCACCCAGTGACAGTTTTGCACCTTTTTTGCAAGAGTGCCAGAGGTCTATGGTTTCCAACAGTGCAACCATTCTGGCCAAACTGAAGCTGTTTTAGACATCGCTTATTCCTTTTTTACTTCTGCTTTCTCAGAATGTCCAGCTGTGACCCTTTCAAGGTGTAGAAAAAAGCATTTTCTTTGAAAACAACACAACACCCTGTTGGAAAATACAGCATATGCTGGTTAGGTATGTTTTGAAGCATGGCTGCTGGATTGTGCTGATTCAAGCTGGTCCATAGCTGGTCATTAACTGGTTTAAGATGGTCATGTGCTGGTCCTGAGCAGAAGCTAGTTGCTTAGGACCAGCTTAGAACCAGCTTAGGACCAGCTTAACCCTTTTTTGTCCATTTCAGTTTTGTTTTGTTGTTGTATGTGCCTGTGTTAATGCCAACTGCATAAAGTTTGGCTCAGGTTTTTTTTATTGAAATTTTAATATTTCACCCTCATTTTATAAAAAAATAAAAAAATAAATAAAAATCTATTTTACCCTCCATACAAAAAAATACTCACACTCAGGACCTTAAGGACAAAAATGTCCAAATGAAACCCATTAAAACAATCCATTTTTTAACCCAGGGCCATTTGACTATAAAATTATGCAATATTAGCTAATAGGCATTCATTTTATCAGCAAGGCTTCAAATTTTAAAATTTTTTTACCATTTTTTACTACATTTTGCCATTTTTTTCTCAAAATTGGCATATACATTTTTTTTTTAATCTAACACTACATAAAAATATAAATACCTCAAAATTAATGTTGTTGTGTTATGCAACAAACCAGCATTTAAAGGGTTACAATTCTGAAAATTAATGAATGTTTGGTATCTATGGATAGAACAGATGCTGGTTAAAAAAATCGACATCAGTGAAAGTGGAAAACAATATTAATAAATCATATTTTTATGACAGTTTTTTGGACATTGACGCACAAGGGTTAAACCAGCTCAAACCAACAGCCATGCTTCTAAACAAATCTAACCAGCATATGCTGTTTTTTCAACAGGGCAATGCAGTAAAATGATTTAGTGAAGCTGTAAATAAATCAATGATTACTGGCTTATGTAAAATACTATATCAGTCTTTCTGCTTTAAAATTCCAAGTTTAATTCAACATGTTACAGCACTTAACATTTCTTTTGTTAGCCGTTTCCTTTGAATTATTTGTGAAATTTACAAGCAAAATCTGAGTGAAAATTGTTTCTTTTTTTAACAGTCACAAAGTAATTACTTATTCAAAAGAAGTAACTATTCAGAAAGTATGCAATTTTGAACACATCATTTGCCTTTTTTCAAGGCAGTATGCATAGGAACATCAACAAATGCGCTTGGAGGTCAAGGGGTTAAAGGAAACCCCCATGTATTAACTTAAGACTTGTATGGCTCCATATAACATAAATTATGTCTCTTACTGAAATATGTAGCAGAAAATTTAAAAATCCACATTTTTTACGTGTTTTGGACTATGGGGGCACCATTATTTCAATGATGTGAAATGGCTGCCCTCAGTGAGCTACTGCTGTCAACTGTTGCAATTTTTACCGAATAAAATACTGATATAATGCCACAATTTGGGGCTTTGGGTTGTAATTATCATTCAACGGCAAACAAAAGAAGTGATATAAATATTCTCAGATTTTCCTAACGATAAGAAGAGGAACAAAGAATGGGAAGATGCCTGTGGATGAATAACATTTTGTAAAGAGCCGCGACTTTGTTCTCTCAACTTTAGCCCTGATGCCTTTGAGGCTTTTAGTAGACCACAGCTATTGAAAGAACTTATAAATGGCAGAGACAATAAACGCTAGATGCCATCCTGGCAGGATGTAAATATGCCAACGCTTTTCACAACACAGCACGCACTGAAGGAGTTTTCAGCGCAGATTTCACTCAATATCTGGTGCGTTTAGACTCCTTGTGGGGAAAATCAATGGTATGACATTTGGTTTAAGCCTACATTTACATCCATTGCTACCTGTAAGCTTTTTTAGTAGCTGTGGCCATCGTATCAGTATTTTATTTTAAGATTTGTTTATTCTGAATTGTGTTAAAAATAGCAACAGGTAGCACCAGTAGCTCACCATGTGCAACCATTTCATGTCATAACAGTGCCCCCAATAGTTCAAAATATGTATAAAACAATGTGGATTTTTTTAATAACGTAAATCGCTCATGGGTTTTCTACTACATATTTCAGTAAGCGACATCATTTACATTATATTAAGCCAAACATGTCACAATACCCAGGGTTAATATACCTGGTTAGAATGGTCTTGGTAACCCACCCTTATGGTAGATGCTGGAAATACTGCCTCATTTATTTTTACATGTTGATTGTTATGAAAACAGCATTATTTTGAATATGCTTTATTGTTTAGAATAGCATGGACTAATGAACTGTGAACATGAGGGCCATTTGTTCAAATAAACAAGGTCAATTTTGATTTCACGCTATTTTTAAGTCTGAACTTTATCTAAGGGTACAGTATCAGATTTGCTCAATTATTATGCGGAGGCACAGTTAATTCCTCTGTAATGTGAAAACAGCTGCTGTGTGGCATCAGACCTCGTATATTTCATTAAACTGTCATCAGGCTTGAAACACAAGCTTGAATCGCAAGACCTTGAATCTAATTCTGCCCCCCTCCTGTCTCCACTGTCTACACTCACTGTCACTGATATTAAACAAATATTTTCACTCCGGTGGGGGGAAATCTAGCAGCAGCAGGCAGAATTCAATGAGGCTTTGTGTTGGAAGAATGAAAGCCATAAGAAGGGAAATTCGGTTTTAGGGGGAAAACAAGACCGAGTGAATTGGTTTCAAAGGATCACTGTTTTAGATTGCGTGGCTGTGTTTATATCGCGCTTTCATCAGATGTACACTGTAAAAAATGACTTTTTAAGGATTATTGAAACGTTTTAAAAGAAAATACAATTTCTTTAAATATAGTGAGTTACTTGACATTTCTTTGTAATTATTTGTAAAATTTACTACTTAAATCCTACACCATTTTTTTTTCTCATTGTAGCCAAATGAACCTTGGATCAGTGGTAAAGGTGCTTGTTCTCTTTGTAGCAAGCAGATCAATATAAAATGAATTAATAAGATAAAATGCAAATTAATTAATCAAATGTATAATGCATACATCAATATTTGCTTAGAAAAGCCACCAAATGAAGAGGATTCAAAGACATTTCATTACTGTGGCAGACATAAGCATTGAATAGAAAAATGCAATTTTGCCCTATTATTTTTGTAATAAATATTTTAATTAATAATTATAAAAAAAATTGAACTTAGCATTGAATAAAAATGCATTTTTGCAGTGTCATTTTGCAATAAACTACTTTCAAAATAAATTATTTGCACTGAATAGAACATGCATTTTTTACAGAATAATTTTTGTAACATATTTTCATTAATAATTATAAATTGTTTTAAAATAAATTATTTGCATTCAACAGACCATGTAATTCTACACTATTATTAATATGGTTATATTTATATAACCAACTATATAAGGTTATATTTGAGGTTATCTTTATTATTTATTAAGTTATATTTATAACTAAAAAAATATTGAATATAACATTTACTTTAAAATAAATGTATTATAAACACATTAAATTGGCAACCCTAAATATGTGTATCTGCATCTTTGTTGATGCCAAACACTTTAATTTAATAATTCAGCAAGGATTCAGTCCCCTCAAACTTTCCCTCCAGCAGTCTTCCTCACGCTGTGCATCACAAGCAGACGACTGTGGCCCATCTTTGTTATTTGTTTAAGTCTCATAATGAATTCTCGGATGGAACAGACACAAATGATGATAAATTCCTGCCTCTGACTTTGTGGTAATGCCGTATTTACCAGAAGTCAATCAATTTGCCATAGCGGCGCGTCGCGGAGGGAATGCATTGTGGGAGAGGGAGCAGAAATGGAGATTGATTCTTAAAGGGTGACGCTCTCTCAATCACCCAGCTGTTGCAGATACAGACTAAAGCATGATGGATGACAGTGCTTCGGTGGCTGGACGGTATGTCCAGTTAGGGCTAAAGAAGCACACCTGTTCTAGTTTTAATCCTTCCTGTCCAAGGAAATTGATTGTGAGGTTTTCCGTTTATCCTAGTAGACACCACCAGCACAAATGGGCTGAACCTCGAAATGGTGGTCAGCATCCGTCCTCAATATATCTAACTAGGATTTCTGACCTTTTTTGTTCTATAAAGACATGAAACGGCAATAGCATTTGTATGGCAGGTTTAAAATCGAATATAGATTTTCTGATAATTTACTCTCCCCATTTCATCTAAGATGTTCTTTCTTTCTTCTTTTGAAAGGAATTAAGGTTTTTGAAGAAAACATTCAAGGATTTTTCTCCATATGGACTCCAATGGAAGTCAACAGGTTGAAGGTCCAAACTGCAGTTTCAGTGCAGCTTCAAAGGAATCTACACAATAACAATAAGGGTCTTATCTAGAAAAACGATTGGCCATTTTCTAAAAAAAAAAAAAAAAAAAAAAAAAAGATATACTTTTAAACCACAAATGCATGTCTTGCACTAGTTCACCTTCACTCATTATATAATAAAGCTGGAAAGGTCATGCTCGGTTAGTTCTTTATCTGTGTACTTTGGTTCAAAAAAGTTGTGTAACCCTATTGTAATTGTTAGAATGGCCAAGGATCTGCAACCCTTATGTAAAACTGATTGTGCAGACCAAACTGTAGGTCGTAGAGACTTGAAACTTGCAGAGGTGATTGTACTCACACCATCTACAAAAGGGATCCTCAAAACTGGCCCATGAGATCCATTTTCCTGCAGAGTTTAGCTCTAACCCTAATCAAACACACCTGAACATGCTAATCTCAATGTCTCCAAGATCATTAGAAAATCACAGGTAGGTGAGTTTGATCAGGGTTGGGGCTGAACTCTGCAGCGCATTGGCCCTCCAGGGCAAGATTTGAGAAACCCTGATCTGCAATGTCACCAAGGCTCACCCCAACCAGCCTGATCAAAATGCATGCCTCAGATTCGATCGTCAATGTGGAATGGAAACAAACCATTGCAGGAAGAGTCTCCGGAGGGTGAATATCAATAATTATCAAAAAATATTTTACTAGTGATTCTCTGTTACAAAGGGATGCCAAAACATTCGAAAGGGGCAGGGCAGCTTTTACTAAAATGGCTATAACTTTTGAATGGAATGAGATATCTTCGACAAACAAACAACTAGTATGTAAGAGCTGAATCTGAGGTTACTTGAAAAAAGTTGCAGAGCGTGGGCACTTGGTGCTGCTATAAGTGGTTAAAAAAAAACAAAAAACATAAAAACGGCCATAACTACATAACCATTTGTTCTATCAACGTGGAGATTGGTACACGTGCTCTTGGTCCAAAGTGCCACAAGTGGCTATAAGAACATTTGTATATCTCAAAAAACATGGTCGCCATAGACCAATGAATTTTGAGCAACTATTAGACAAGTTTAACAGATGTTGATTGGAACAAAACTCTGTGGGCCTGTTTGACTCTTGGCCCTTAAGGTCTTTGAAAGAAATTGGCTAATGGGAGGTGATGTCGCACTTTTCAAGGGCATAAACGATTGTATATTGTATAGTTTTTCCCACATATGCACAATATTCATATCATATTATGGACCTCCTCATTCTGAACAAATTTGCCTCTAGAACCACTGCTCTCAATCAAACCATTTGTTAAGTGATTGAGGAAATTTAAAAAAAAACTAGATTTGCAAAATAGTCCTAGGTTTGCAATGCAATTCTCTAGACTCTCTAGGTCAATAATTATCAAAAAAATGTTGACATTTCCCTTTGGGATGCTATAACGAGGTCATTAGAAAAGGGGCCTGTCCAAATATACCCATAAGCCTATAAAGTCTAAACGAAAACTTCACGAAACCTGGTGAGCACATCGACAGGTGCTAAACAAGCATGCAAAGTTTTAGGGAGAATGGACCACAGCTAGCACTATAACAGTCAGAAATGTTTAAAAGAAAATCATATTTCTATGGTAAATTACCTGTATTTGCCAAAAAATTTATTTAGGTGGTTACAGACCTGCTAAATAAGATGTGATGTATTTTTTAATATGTGCTAAAATGCCTTAAAGCACTATATTTTTACCCCTGATGGCACACATACATCACAGAGATGTCTATTTGACATCTGCATTCACATATGGAAGACATTTGAGTGTTTGCTCATCTGCAATACGTATATAGGACATTTCCTATCATCTATTATATGTCTTTAAGATGTATGATTTAGAATGGATGTAAAACTGACATCTTACAGACGTCATTCTGTGTTTGTACGCAGCAGATGCTTTTCAGATTAAGTGATCTTTAACAGACATCTTGCAGAGGTACTTGTGCTATCTGGGACCTTTTTTGTAAAGAGTGTTTGACTTTCTTTGCACATTACCTTTGTAAACACTGGGTCACGTGTGACCTTTTTTTTAACGTTGCTAGCGTAATGCATGAATTCGAGCTAGTGCAAGATGAGCATTTGTGGTTTAAAAGAATATAAATTTAATTTTTTTTTAGAAAATGGTTGATCGTTTTGCTAGATAAGAGCCTTATTCCTTGGCTGGGATTGTGTAGAGCCCTTTGAAGCTGCATTAAAACTGCAATTTGGACCTTCAACCTGTTGATCCCCATTGAAGTCCACTATACGGAAAAAAAATCCTGGAACGTTTTCCTCAAAAACCTTCAAAAGAAAGAAAGTTATGAACATCTTGGATGACATAGGGGTGAATAAATTATCAGGAAATCTTTTATCTAATCTTTTAATGGAACATATTAGCTATTAACAGGTCTTAAATGGAGCTTTTTTTAGCGTGACCTTTAACCCCTTATTAGAGCCTACTGTTACGTTATAATAACTTAAATATCCTATAAATGATCTAAGTGTGGAAGTCTTTTCAAATCAACTATTATTTCTTTCTTCTGTGGAACACAAAAGAAAAAAATTGAAGCAAAATGGGGCCCAAACAACAATGAAAGTCATGTTGAGGGTGAGTAAAAAATAATTTTCTTCATTTTTTGAGGAACTATCTCTTTAAGTCAAAATGAATTTGAAATATCACATGGCAGAGAAAGACAGTCTCTAATGAGGGAAAATATGATCAATATTTCCGACCTCGTGGTCTGGCGTCAATTCTGAAAGGTCAGAGATCAAGTAGGCTTGAGTTCTCTCGTTAAGATGCCATTAACACTTTAAGTGGAGCATCATAGTCTTGTGTCTCTCCATTTCTTTAAGGTTAATTGAGTGAGGGCATGTCCTGTCACTGAGCTCAACATTAATATATTCTTTTCTTAACGCCGCAAATCTCTTGAGGGAACGTGCCGGCCCTCCAGCACACATTTTAATTATATTAGAAAAATGTGATTGATGCTTTTTTTTAATTCGAGACCCACGTCGAGACTCAATGTCAACATTCATTAAGTAGGCTTGCATTTCAATGAGCAAATATTTAACCTGGGCTACGTTTTCATTATTTACTGATTCTGCCAGATCTTATTAGATGTACCTTGTTATTTGTCTTTTCCCTTTCTCTTCTTCTGTAAATTTTTAATGTTTTCAGGAGACTGAAGCATCTACCTCTTCTTTAGTTACACAGTCTGGATTTGTGGTCTAGTCCTGCCATTAACTCCAGCAGAAGCACAGGCAGCCTAAGGCATCGCAGATGCGTTATAAGCGGCTCCAGAGAGGCAGAACACTGTCAGAGTCCACCCAGCCCGCAGGTGCACATCCACATCCACAGACATTCAGCTGCCAGAGAGTGCTGTCATTACGAGAGAGAAAAAGAATGCTAGAGAAACAGACAAAGAGACAGATGGAGAGAAGCAGAATGAAGAAAGAGGAGATGCGTCGAGAAGAGACAAAGAGAAGGTGCATGTTCAAAATGGAATAGCATACAGTTTAATACTATACATTTAAATTAAAAAAGTATGTTAAACAGTAAGCAATATGGAATCATATAAATGCATACAATAAAATAAAAAAAATGCACAGCAATAAAACTATTGTAACAAATGTAACATTTAGCAATACATTTTAAAATGTGAATATTAAAAAATGTGTATTTATATTCTATTATATTTATTTTTATATGTTACTACTAAAATGCTACGTAAAAATGAATATTAAAAAGTGTTAATATTAAAAAATGTAAATTAAACATTTAAAAAGTATATATATATTATTTAACTTTAGTTTTTTCCTCATTTTTTATTTATTTATTTGCCTAGCTGTTCCAGATTCTAAGTCAGCCATTAAAATATTTCAGGCATTTATGTATTTATGTACTATATTACATTTTAAATATTATATTATATTATATTATATTACATATGTTTTACATCTTACTACTAAATGCTACATGGACATAAACATTGAGCAAAAAATAATAAAAATAATATTAAAAAGTGTATTTTATATAAAGTATTATTATTATTATTATTTCACTATTATTCTTTCCTCTCAATTATTTATTTATTTAGCCTAAAAGCCGTTCTGGACCCCAGTTTTTAAAAAAATACTTACAAAGTCATGCATTAAAACATTGTTGGTATTTATATATTTATTTATAAGCATATCCTTGTATATGTGTGTGTGTGTGTGTGTGTGTGTGTGTGTGTGTGTGTGTGTGTGTGTGTGTGTGTGTGTTTTATATCGTAATGCTAAAATATTACATTTTAAATATTATATTATATTGTATTGTATTATATTACATATGTTTTATATCTTACTAATAAATGCTACATGGACATAAACATTGAGCAATAAAAAATATATATTAAAAAGTATATTTTATATTATTTATTATTATTATTATTATTATTATTATTATTATTATTAATTTATTTTTTACATTAGTTTTTTCCTCTCAATTATTTATTTAGCCTAATAGCCGTTCCGGACCCCAATTAAAAAAATAGCGTACAAGGTCATGAATTAAAACATTGCTGGTTTTTATAGATTTATTTATTTATAACCATATCCTTGCATATATTTTTATATATCCATATTGTATATTGAGATTACTGATACATCCATTGATCCACTGTTAATAAACATGGTTACTTTGCATTTTAAATTCCGGTTTGTTTAAAAAAAAAAAATGACTACACTTTTAGCAAATTAATTAAACACTGAGTCAAGATTGAGATGCCGAGCGCATTGCATTGTGGGAAAACACTATTGTGAGCAATGTGCCATGTAGTATAATGCATATGTTGTCAATTTATTTCATGCATACAAAAAAAGTATACTATGTATGTTCTGCAGAAATGTTGGGAGTAGTATGGTTTTCCAGCAAATCCAAGAGAGGTGTTTGCATTCCACGAACAGACTTCCCTCACTCCAGTTCTAAATTAAACATAGGATATTGTGTTTTCCTACAGAAAAGACAAATGAAATACAAATCGTTCCCAGATATGTCAGTCTGATGCAATTTTATGCAATGTGTGTAAGGATGTGTGTGTACTCAGCAGACGTGAAAAGATTTTTGTGTCACCTGTGAGGACAAAGTATTCAAAGCTCACGGTTCGAAGAAAAAAATATTGGTTTTATCCCCATGACTTGATGGACACTGCAGGATGCAGGAAACTCTCACATAAATAAGAACACCGCTGGATACAAAACACGCTATCGTAAATCACAAAGTCTCAGGGTGCTTTTTCAGCTAATCCTAGCCTATTCTCACATTTGTATTCCCCTGCAGTCACGCAAACTGAATTTATTTGATTGCTTCTCGCCATACATGGAGTTGTTACGGATTGAAAAATGAGAGACTTTGGTGTCTTTGTTGTAACCATGGTAACATGTCCATGTTCACGCTGTTAACGCGTAGACGCTCTTCTTGTGCTTGTTATAGACAACCATGTTTTCTCTTCACGCTGATTTTGTTTTTCTTAATTTTTGTCTCACAAAATGGTACTTTCTGATTGTACTCTGCACAAAGGTTTATAATATATCTTATTATGCCTGCTACTTCAACTCAAATACTTAAAGGTGCAGGGTGTAATATTTAAGATTATGTCTAGACTATGTTTTCAGGGGTGTATAAATACCTTACTTACCATTATGTTTTTATTACCTTGGAATTATCAGTTTATATCTACATACACCGCGGTTCCCCTCACATGGAAGTCGCCGTTATGTTTCTACAGTAGCCCTGAAGGGACAAACTGCTCTACAGATCGCGTTTCATCACTATTGTTCTAGCGGAAAAACACTGACACAATGATGAACAAGTAACAGTAATATTCACAATAACATCTTTTTATTGAATGATTAAGTAAATATAATTCCCTAGTTTACGTTTTAATGGAAAATGTAAAAATATTGTTAAACTCTATGTGATTCTTCAGAAAAAATCCTTAAGGTCCCACAATTCTTTGGTTTTTCAGCATTTTTGTGTATTTGAACCCTTTCCAACAATGACTGTATGATTTTAGATCCATCTTTTCACACTGAGGACAACTGAGGGACTCATATGCAACTGTTACAGAAGGTTCAAACACTCACTGATGCGTCAGAAGGAAACACTATGCATTAAGATCCAGGGGGTGTAAACTTTTGAACAAAATGAAGATGTGTACATTTTCACTTAGTATTGGCCTTCAGAAGCTACAGAAGATACTTACATGTTTCCCAGAAGACAAAATATCCCCCCCCCCCCGGCTCTTAATGCATCATGTTTCCTTCTGAAGCATCAGTGAGCATTTGAACCTTCTGTAATAGTTGCATGAGTCCCTTAGTTGTCCTCAGTGTAAAAAGATGGGTCCCAAAATCATACAGTCATTGTTGGAAAGGGTTCAAATGCTGAAAAACCAAAGAATTTGTGGGACCTGAAGGATTTTTGTGAAGAAGAGCGGGCAGTTTAACTGTTTTTTGTTTTGTTTTGTTTTTTATATATATAAATTCAACTATTCATTTTTATAAATTCAACTATTATTTTCTCTTGTGGACTACTGTATATTTAAACATCTTTTATGTGAAATATCTTAATTAGGTCAGTACTACATAAATAGCATGCATTTAATAGCATGCATTTTGGTCAAATAATTAACATTTTTCAGATTCAAGGTGTATGTAAACTTTTGACTTCAGCTGTAAATATCCATGGTTATAAGTGAGGACGCTACAAGGACGCTGACTATACTCTAGGTTTTGGAAGCGAGATATAGACTCCAGCTGCTGGTTTCATTCGGCAGCATTAATTGAGCACTGTGCTATAGTCAAATGAAAGGTGGAATCATTGGCTGCCGTACAGCATGACACTGTTGGCTGGTCTCCATAACTGTCTGCCCTTGAAACATCTTCAAAGAGGAAAAATATTAGCCCAAAAATCATTAATTACATTCAACTAAACTAGGTTAGAAACAAATGCTTGGATTACTAAAGCCTGGCCATGAGAACAAATACTGTGATATTCTCCAAGAATAAAAACTGGTTTTCATTTGAAAATTTGAAAACATTGTCATTAGACCATGCATTGATTAAGATGTTTCATATACTTGATGTCTTTCAAGCACATCCACACATATTATTTCTATTCCATTCATACATAACAAAACCTGAATCAGTCTTTGCTTGAGTTGCTTGTTCTCTAAATTCAGCTATTTATTCATTCCAAGCCATGAATGAATAACTAGCTGAATTTGGAGAGCGAGCTCTAATGAAACAGCTGCGAGAAGCTTAAACCTGGAGCTGTTTTTAAGGTGGCGAAACCCTCGCTGCCATTCAACGAAGCCCCTCCAGATGGTGGCCCACTGTTTGAGCAGAGCATGATGGGAATAGCAAAGACCTCTGCTCTGTTTGTTTTCAGTTAGTATGGATCTCACGAGCATCTCCTGGAAGAGGTAGAAGGGAAGGGAGAGAGACAAGCGTCTGACAGTCTGTTTACCTGTGTGTTTATTCACTATCGCTCTGGGGAGTCTAGGTTTAGGAACCGTTTTCTAGTGACAGATGTTCAATGTTTTCCTTGGAACTGACCTTTCGTTCCTGATATTTCTGGATTGGTAATGCTTTAAATTAAACTTAAAGCTTTTATTGCACGAAATAGTAATGGGCAACCTTTTCTGTACCGCTTAAACATTAAATCCTTATATATGGTTTGATATTTCATGTGACGTCTGCAGAAAATGCTAGACATTTTTTTAAAACTATTTTTTCCACATTTATTTGAAATAGAAATGTAACAATAAATGCTGTTACGGTCACTTATGTCAAGTTGCCTTTTCAAAAAACAAAACATATAAACAAATAAATTAATTAAAATCTAGTGTAAACTGTAGTAAAAAAAGTGTCTAATAGTTTTTAAGGATAATCCCTACATTTTAAATTCATGGAAGTTTTTTTTTTTAATTTTTTATATTTAATAAAATTTAAATTCTTTTCTATTAGATTTTTTAAGCAATTTACCTTAATTTCTTTTAAAAGATAAACTAAAATAAATAAAATCTTTCAATGGTAATGTAAATAAAATAAAAAAGTCTAACAGTTTTTAAGGATAATCTCTACTATTTTTATTTTTAATTCATGGCAGGAAAAAAAATAACAAACAAGCAAAAAAACTGCTTCTCAAAGTAAATTTTTGTAAGCTGCTGCTTTTTTCCAAAAAGTAAATTTTTTAATTTATATATAGAAATGGAAATGTTAAAAGATTTATTATATTATTATTAAATATTTAATTTAAATACTGTTAAATATTTACATATTGTATTAATTTAAAATATCTAAAAAAAATTCTTTCAAAAAAATAAAATAAATAAAATCTTTCAGTGGTAGTGTAAGTAGTTTTTTGTTTTGTTTTTGTTTTCTTAAAAAAACACTTGTCGAATAGTTTTTAAGAATAATCCCCACTAACTTCTCATGGCAGAAAAAAAATTAATTAAAAAAAAGCTGCTTCTCAAAACAAGCTTCTGTTTTTTTACTTACAAACATAAAATGCTTTATGGAAATATTTACTATATTATTATTATTAAATATTTAATTAAAATACAATTAAATATTTACTTATTATAATTATTTAAAACACACACACACACACACACACACACACACACACACACACACACACACACAAACACACATATATATATATATATATATATATTATATTAATTACTAAATTCACCTGTCATTTTATAATTTAAAACAAGCATTTTCAACAATATTTTTTTTTCAACTTTCAACAAACATTACAATAAATAAATAAATATATATATATGCAAATCCAATAAATAATAAAACAATAAATATAAATTAATTAATTAACTAGGAAACCACTGACCATTGTTTATATGTATTATTTTTAAATCTTTTATTTTTTAACAATTTATCTGTCGTTTATAATTTAAAACGAGCACTTTTAACAAATATTACAAAAATCTACACACACATATATATTGACAAAAATTTACATCCTATATATAAAACATAGTTTTTAATGTTTTTTGTCATTTTCAAAGCTTTTTAAATCTTTTTTATCTTATGTCTTACCAATGTACAATTTATTAGATAGATATAGATAATTTTTGATATATATCAACAAAAATTAACATCCCAAAGCATTTTTTATGCTTTATGTAATTTGTACATTTAAAAAAAAAAAAAACTTTATCTTACTTTAACAATTTATAAGTAAATATATACAAAAAATGATATATAACATATATATATATATATATATATATATATATATATTATGTTATATATAATTTTTTGTATGTATATATATATATATATATATGATGTTTTATGATATATGATATTATATATATTTATACTACAGGGCCGTTGAATGCTTGAATCTGATTGGCTGACGAACGTTCTAGAGGTGTGCATTATATTCAGGGAAACGCACGGCGAACGTAGTTCCAGGCAGCTTTAGACCGCAGTGCATGTCTATATCACTTCGCCATACATTTCAGTTATTTCAAAGGTCCTTACAGCCCAAAACAGCAAAATAACTAAAACCCACAATGACACTGGCCAAACTAATAAATACAGTAAACATCAGGATAAAAACGACAGATTATTTCCATGTTTTTTTCCACAATATATTACGTTTTATTATGTACAGAAAGCACAAACTATTTCTCTCGCCCTCTCTCACTCACCTCACAGACGCACACACATAACGTTACAGTTTGCACTCGCGTTAGCATTCGCGCTAATGTTGTTAGCGCTGCTCTGACGATTAACAACTTAAAAACGACATGACAGCTCTCACACGCGAGGTAACAACGGCGTGGTCTTGAAGATAATGAACTTAAAGTTTAACTGTCAGTAGAGACGATGCTGCCAGTCACCCTTGAGAGACACAGACGTGAGAGAGGTAAAGTCATACACTTAGTTTCTCTCCCTCACTCTTTCCGTCTGTCTGCTTGTCTCTCGGTCTGTCTAAACCTAATTATTAACGGCATTATTTTGCTATTAACAGCTCAAGCGTCGTTACTAGTTCTAAAATGACGTTTTGGAACTAGCAACGAAGCTGTTGAATGAGCTGCGTAAGAAATTAATCCTACTCACAATAGGGTTTTAAGGATAAAAACGGGACGAATGTCTTGAAATATATCATTTGATCGATGTCTTGAGGTGTGGTAACTGTAGTATAAGCGGAATAATTGACTTCGGGCCGTAGAATTCTGCGAAAATAATGCACACCCGAGGTGGAACGGCCACTCCGCTTCGCGTCGTGACCGCATCACCACCTCGGGTGTGCATTATTTTCTAAGAATTCTACGGCCCGTCGTCAATTATTCCTTACATATTATACAAACTACTTTCAAATTCATTTTATAGTAGACAAAGATGAAAACAAATGGCTAAAAATATTAACATATTTATTGGACACAATGTTTAAAATGCATACAATTCAACAAGAGCTTTATGAAATAATAACCAAACCGGTACACAAATGATCACAATGTTGAAAATCGAAAACAAAAGATACACACATAAAAATAAAAAAATTAGAGGTAACATCTTCAGGTACTGACTGAGGACCTGGTTTGCTGAAGTCAATGACTCAGTGACCCTTCATGGAGTTATCCGATCATGTATCCATTACTGACCTCGTGCAAGCCAGAGAAGCTTTTTACACTCAGGGCTGAAGTACTCCAGTTTAGAAGTGGGTGGCAAAGTGCATCACATGTGTACACTTTCAATGCAAGTACACCACATATGATTTAATTACCTAATGCAGTGCGGTTACCCGTACAACAAAACAACAGTCCTGATTGGTTTGGTTACAGAGGCCGACTGCAAAACCATCCAATGGTTTTATAATACTGAATCCTTCGGCCACAAGAGAGTGGCCTCCTACAGTTTAATTCATGACTTCCAGACACATCATTAATATTGTTCAAATAGCGCTAGACGTCTCAACCGCTGAGTGACATATTTATTCTCCTGTCTCACTGCTAATCCTGGCTGATATTCAAACCTGGCAGTCAAAGTTTAAGTTTTGTGTTCACTATCCAGCTAAAAATGTCCAACCCAGGTCCTGATGCAATGTGCAGGTAACCCAGTAACAAGTAGTGTGGACTGTGTAAACTGCCAGACCAAAGTATGCATGATATGACTGTGAATAATAACAGTACTTTACAAAATGAAACACAAACAACTGCATTTATTATTTCTAGAAATCAAAAGGAATGCTTGGAGACAATGTTTACTGCATTGAACTGTTTGAGTTTGAGTGCATGTTTGTGGGCTATAAGCAACTCCAAGAATTCAAAGTTTATTGTTTTGGGTCGGAAGATGCTTTCCGCAACGCCTCATTAAATTATTCGCTGTTATTGTTGCCGCATGGGAAATTACAAATCTGAATAGGCACATATGTTTCAGTAATTTGACAATTAGAAATAGCTCCTAATTAAGAATTACTAAAAGGACAGAGCAGATGTGCCCATTATTACAATTATAACCTTCACTTTCATCAATAAATATTCCGAAGAAATAAACATTCTTCATTAGCGTTTCAATTATATTTAACTCAATGAGCTGAAGGAACACTTTCCCACAAGAGGTCACAGAATGAGCGAATGAGAGAATAACACTGTTTTTGTTTCTTCTGCATTACTTAGAAAATGTCTGGCAACATTATAAATAAAGTTAAAAAAAAATCATGTTTGATCTTTGAATTTTATTTAGCATTACTTACTAGACTTGTGCTTATTAAAACAATACTGTTTCACCTAAAAGGTTTGCAAAAAAAAAAAAAAAAAAAACGTACCTACTTAGCTTTGTCTTGTTTTCCAATAAAACAAACAAGATAATTTAATAAAGGTAAGATTTACTATTGTTCAAAAGTTTGGGGTTGGATCGAAAATACAGTTAAAACTGGAATATTGTGAAATATTATTTTGAATTTATTATAACCATTTCTATTTGCATATAGTTTAAAATGTAATTTATTCCTGTGATGTCAAAGCTGAATTTTCAGCTTCATTTCTGCAGTCTTTAGCATCACATCATCCTTCAGAAATCTTTCTAATATGCTGATTTGTGTGTAAAAAGCATTTCTTTTTATTGTTGATGCTGAAAACTATGGAAGCCCCTTTCCACCACTGAATAAAATAAAAAAAAAAAAGACTAATTTTGTGACAATTCTGATTTTTTTTCCTCGGAATTGCGTGATATAAACTAGGGGTGGGCGGTACACCGGTATCATAGTCAACACCGGTGTGACATTGCGCCACGACATGGATTTTCTAATACCGTCAATACCGTAATAAATCAATGTTGTGCATTGAACGGCTGCATTTACATCAATAATAGCTAATTCTAAATAATAAGCTACACCTAAGTTTAATTTGCCTGCGACCGTTTGTCAATTACGTGCGCTCATAGACAGTAGGTGCGTTCACACTACACCATGCGCATGGCGTCACTCACTCTAGTTTATCCGCGGGAGGTTTCCCCATCACTCGCGCAAATAACAACACGGCGCGATCGACAATGGCGGAGATAAATACGACTGCTGCTTTGTTCCTGTTGTGCAAGTTCTAAATGCACCGGAAAGCCAAACCCCGACCGACCTGTCTAGGTTCACAGCACAGTAATGTATCACAGACATATCTCACGATTCCTTCTATCAACAAAGTGTGTAGAGAGAGTAAACATGAGATTGATTGCAGTACAGAGAGCGTCTTTGATTAAGATAGAGTTTTGTTATATCGCAAACTAAGATGAGGGACAGCTTTTAATATTTTTATGGGAGTTTGTAAATTAGATATTAATTTACTACAGCCGTTAAATAAACAAGAAGTTATTATTAGGTGACTTACATTACTGAGAATAACACTATACCCGATTTTGCTCAGTTTCATTTTCAAAATTTATTCTGGAATAAGTCACACCGCTGTGTTTAAATAAAGAGGCACAGTTCTCCAATCAAACACAGCGGTGTTTCGTTTATAAGTGAACGTGCATTTTTAAACTAATCTAGTGAAATGATTCAATTTCGCATTCATAAAGAGAGTCACTTGAATGAACGTGTTCAAACGAATCAAATGAACAATACGATTCAGTAATTAATTTCATTGTCTTGCCGCCACCTGCTGGCAGATCCTTTCAGTTATTGAAATCTTAAATACTCGTGTATTCCAAATTTTATTTAAAAAAAACCCCACTAATCTCAACATGATTTTATAGATTTGATTGCACTCATGGCACCTCTGAGCCTCATTTTCATGGACAAAACTATACAAATAAAGACAGAAATCTTGCTGATGATTATTACTTGCGGAACTATTGGCACTACCTCACAGGGGTTTCAGTTCAATGAAGCAAATTGACTTGACTGGAGAAGCCATATCTCAGTGGATTCACTCCACCAACTCTTATTTGTCAGCATTGAAGGGCCTGAGTTGGACCTTTTCAATGGCCAAAAGGTACAGTAGTTGAAAGATGGCCCTGAGAGTATCGCTCTAGAACAGAGACAATATTTGTGATCTTCTGATCAAGACCAGGAACATAATACCGTGATATTATACCGGCACCGTTCAAAAGATGAAAAATACCGTGATATTAATTTTAGGTCATATCGCCCACCCCTAATATAAACTCGTAATTGCGAGTTTTAAAGTCAGAATAATGGAATATAAACGTAATTTTGACAACAGTCTTTTTTTCTCTTAAAATTGGACTTTATAACTTGCAATTGCGAGTTTAAATCTCACAATTCTGAGAAAAGATTGCGAGAAAAAGTCAGAATTGCGAGATAAAAACTGGCATTTGCAAGAAATAAGAATTGTGAGTTTATATCTCAAATAAAGTCAAAATAGTGAGATATAAACTTACAATTCTTACTTTTTATTCAGAATTGAGAGTTAAGTTAGATTTGTGAGATAAACTGCAATTCTAAGAACATATTTTTTTTTTCTCAAAATTGGACTTTATAACTCGCAATTGTGAGTTTAAATCCCACTATTCTGAGAAAAAAGTTACAATTCCAAAAAAAGTCATAATTGCTACATATAAACTAGCATTTGCAAGAAAAAAAGTCAGAATCGCAAGTTTATATCTCACAATTCTGAGAAAAGTCAGATTTGCAATAAAAAGTCGGAATTGCGAGATAAAAACTGGCATTTGCAAGAAATAAGTCAGAATTGTGAGTTTATATCTCAAATAAAGTCAAAATAACGAGATATAAACTCACAATTCTTAATTTTTATTCAGAATTGAGTTATTAAGTGAGAATTGTGAGATAAACGCGCAATTCTAAGAACATAGTCTTTTTTCCCCTTAAAATTTGACTTTGTAACTCACTATTGTGAGTTTAAATCCCATTACTCTGAGAAAAAAAAAGTTACAATTGCAAGAAAAAAGTCACTATTACAAGATATAAACTAGCATTTGAGAGAAAAAAGTCAGAATTGTGAGTTTACATCTTGCAGTTCTGAGAAAAATCCGAATCGCAAGTTTATATCTCACAATTCTGAGAAGTCAGATTTGCAAGAAAAAGTCAGAATTGTGAGTTTATATCTCAAATAAAGTCAAAATAGTGAGATATAATATCTCAGAAAACGTCAGAATTGCAAGAAAAAGTCAGAATTGCGAGATATAATCTAGCATTTGTGAGAAATAAGTCAGAATTGCAAGTTTATATCTCACAAATCTGAGAAAAAAAGGCAGAATAGAGAGAAAAAAAGTCTGAACTGCAAGATATAAATAGCATTTGCTAGAAAAAAAGTCAGAATTGTGAGTTTATATCTTAATTCTGAGAAAAGTGAGAAATTGCGAGAAAAAAGTCAGAATTGAAAGATATATATTGCATTTGCTAGAAAAAAGTCAGAATTGTGAGTTATAACTCACAATTGTGAGTTTGTATCATGCAATTCTGAGAAAAAAAGTCAGAATTTCTGAGTCAGAACTGTGAGATAAAAAGTCGCAATAACCTTTTTTTTTTTTTTTTTTTAATTCACTGGCGGAAACAGGCTTCCATAGAAAACAGTTGTGCTGCTTAATATTTTTGTGGAAACAGTGACTTCTTCCTTTAATAAAAATGTCAAAACAGCAGTATTTTTCAGGAAAAAATAATATAACATATTAAATATCTTTATGGCCTTTGAGTAACACATCCCTGCTAAATAAAAGTATTAATTTCTTACCAAATAAATTTAGCTGATCTCAAACTGTTGAACAGTAGTGTAAATTGTGAAAGATATTACGTTTCAGAGAATATTTCAAATTTAGTCCTAAACTGTCTTAAAGTCTATTTTTACTGGAAAACAAGACAAAACATAGAGAGAAAGTGTTTTTGCACTGTATAAATGAAGGACTTTTGATGACAAAACATAAATAAGAACAATAAAACCAACAAGCATCGAACAGGAAGTGTATCCATAGAGGACAGAACTGAATTGGCAGTTCTGTCTGATCCACTGCCATCTTGAACCGTGTATCAGTGACAAACAACAATCCTGAGAATGCTTAGCTTTCCCCAACATCTTAAAGCTAAATTATCCATTACATTCTACAGCCACACAATCCTGGTCTGTCCAAAGCTAGAGTTGAAGGTTAAAATAAGAGTTACCACCTTGCCTTAATTTACAACTGACGAAAACCTTCAAAACACTAAGTCATTACTGTACAAATACAATAACCAACACTGTACAACGTCTCAAATTCTACCGCAATACAATCGTTTCTTCTTCAATCACACATTTCCAAGCGCAGAAAAGCACTGCCAAGAAACATGGGGCGAGAAACCAGAAATGGAGGATGAAGCTATTTTTAAAGCACCAGCATCGGTCGCGGACACCTTTTTACACGGGATTGTGAAAGTGGTGCATGAAATTGTATGCTAAAGCATTTAAGATCCTCCATTTTATCATATCTGAAGGTATCAAGCACTCAGTAACCATCAGACCTCAACGCTAAACGGGGTCCAACACAAACACAGGTTCAACAGTCCACCGAGTGCAGCTCCATCAACACCAGGATGATTTAGGAATAAAGTCTCCCTCATAAAATGCTCAACACATATCCTTCCTCCTTCCAAAAAAGACGGTCACGTTTGTGATGAAACGCATGTAATGAGGCGAAATACGCAAAGAAAAGCCACATCAAATGAAGCAGCTCCACATCGACGTGTTGAAAACGATGACCGAAAGTTGCTGCCAGTGTGAAGGAAAGTCAACATCTGCCCTCTTCATGACATTGTCACGCTGTCCAGTCTTTGTTTGCAAAGAAACAATTACTTTTCATTCCTTAAACGTCTCATGCTTCTCTGTCGCTGCACGTCGGATGTCAGAACTTGTCAAAAGTGACAAGCGTGGGCTCTCCGAACTCTAGGATGTCCACGGTGGAATTGACATATTCCGAAAAACACTGCTGAAGGCTTGACGGGAGCAGGCCGGAGTGGCATTCGGGGTCAAGGAGCGGCCCTTCTATGTGTGCGTATGTGTGAAAGAGAGATCAGTGCTTCATTGCTTTCTAAAGACGAGCTTCTAAACTATTTCCACATACAAAGACATCTCGCTGAAGGTTTCCTCATCCTCGCATTCACATTAAATGTCTTATTGAAGAAAGTCTTACTAGTATCGCTCGCAAAACAGTTAAAAGATTCACAAGACACAATCGGTGTTTCTTCTCAAGGTCTTTCTTCTGTACAATGAGTGAAGCGTGATGTTCACAGTGCTGTGATGTCACATGGTGTTGATTCTTGTCCTTACTTCTCTAGATATCCACTTTTTAGACATCCGCAGCGATCTACTGCCTTTCTGGAT
Organism: Garra rufa; assembly: GCF_049309525.1. Lineage (NCBI taxonomy): Eukaryota > Metazoa > Chordata > Actinopteri > Cypriniformes > Cyprinidae > Garra > Garra rufa. Next base: position 27,164,168 of record NC_133384.1, on the reverse strand, counting down.
GCTGATCACAAAAGGGGAAGGTACCGGCCCGTTCTCCTGTAGGGCTGATGAACTTCAGTGCTGGTAGAGAGATTAAAACAGAGTCATTTTGCAGCAAGACGCTTCCATGTGGCAAGAACGCTCCCTATGTCCTCCTCAGGGGAAGCGGAACAGGTTCGAGGGCGTTGAGGTGAGGCGCTATACCTGAACCTGAGTCCCATGTTGTGTCTGAAGACACTGGATACTAGACAAGATCTTCTTCTGATGGCCTGCTAGTGCTACGCCCATCTTATCCAGTTCACTGTGAAAAAAGCGTAAGAAAATGCTTTAGCAAAGGGTGCTTGTTTACAATAGCATACCACTCATAGTCTTTTTACAATGTTCAGTTTGTTAACTATGTACAGTTGAGGTCAAAAGTTAGCATCTGCAAAATGTTATTTTAGCAAACTAGGAGGGATCATATAAAATGCATGTTATTGTTTATTTAGTACTGACCTGAATAATAAGTTGAATTTATAAAAATGACCCTGTTCAAAAGTTTACACAGACTTGATTCTGAAGACTGTTTTTACCTGAAAGATCCACAGCTGTGTTTTTATTCTTGTTTAGTGATAGCTGTTCATGAGTCCCTTGTTTGTCCTGAACAGTTAAACCACCAGGTGTTCAGAAAAATCTTTCAGGTCCCACAAATTTTTTAGTTTTCCAGCATTTCTGTGTATTTGAACCCTTTCCAACAGTGACTGTATAAGTTTGAGACCCATCTTTTCAAACTAAGGGACTCATATGCAACTATTACAGAAGGTTCAAACGCTCACTGATGCTTCAGAAAGAAGAACCATGCATTAAGACCCGGGGGTGAAAACTTTTGAACAGATAGGAGATGTGTACATTTTTCTTATTTTGCCTAAATATCTTTTTTTTATTTTTTAGTACTGCCCTTCAGAGGCTACAGAAGATAGTTACATGCTTCCCAGAAGACAAAATAAGTTACATTTTTCCTGATATTCAAATTAAAAAAGTTCTTAATGCATCATGTTTCCTTTTGGAGCATCAGTGAGCATTTAAACCTTCTGTAATAGTTGCATATGAGCCCCTCAGTTGTCCTCAGTGTGAAAAGATGGATCTAAAAATCATACAGTCATTGTTGGAAAGGGTTCAAATACACAAAAATGCTGGAAAACCAAAGAATTTGTGGGACCTGAAGAATTCTTCTAAAGAACGGCAGGCATTTGAGGTTAAAAAGTACATAAAGTTGGCCGACCGTTTCACTAGATAAGACCCTTATTCCTCGGCTGGGATCATTTAGAGCCATTTGAAGCTGCACTGAAACTGCATTTTTGAAGTTAAAACGCATGGGCACCATTGACGTCCACTATATCCTGAAATGTTTTCCTCAAAAAACAATTTCTTTACGACTGAAGAAAGATGTGATGAATCATAACAAATCCTATTTTTGTACTTTTTTGACACTTTTTACACAATATTTGAATAAAGTGTTAAAAGTTACATTTCTACACCAAACTAAATGAAAAATGGATAATATTTTAAGTTGATAACTCATAATGAGGTCAAGTGACAATGAAGCATACTACTACTACTACTATTGCCTGTGGAATATTGTGCTCCCATAATGCAATGAGAAATGCAAATGAAACCTCTTTGTGGACTAATTTTGATTATGAAAACGCAACACATTCATGTTTATTTTCGATAGGACAACTAGATTTCACTTGCTTAATAAAACATGCCAAGTAATGTCACATCATAATATTGTTTACATCATTTAGCACTGTATATTAAACATGGTTTTGCATACTTACTATACTATAAAAAAAATAGTAAGCAGTGTACACCATATTCAAGTATTCAACATGGTCTGGTATGTTTGGAATGCCATACTAACTTTATACAGTATGCAGTTTGTTAACTCTCAGTTTGACTCTTAGTATGCAGTAAGATAATATACCACTGAGAACACAGTCCACTGTCTCTAAAAAATTCAACACTAACATAAATGTAGGTTTTATTTACCTAGCGCTGACGTACAGAACTGAGTCCAGGGTGACGTAGCCGGCGCTGGAGAAGTGTTCTTTGTACTGACCCATTTTAATCAAGTCTAGCCAGTCTTCCACCGTGCTTGCCCCTGCCTCAGGTGTCACTGGATCCTCCCTATGGTTTCAGGAAGAAATGCAGTCAGAACAAAGTTTTTATATAACAATCTAACATCTAGCATGACATATGTCAGCATTGTCATGAAGAAAGCATTCTGCATTGGTCTTTGAGGATGTCAGATGTATGTATCCATTTGAGGTTGTGTTTTTGGTAAAATTCCCCTTGAATTTATGCTATTTTCTCAGTATACTATCAATGCAAGTGTTTCAATGATGTGAGCATTTACAAACACAGTTTTGTAAGAGGGCGTGTGTGTGTCAGCTTATCAAAAGCTTATCATTGCCTGGAGATGTTATGTTGTCCAGATCCAGAAGGGAGGCAGATTGCACCAAACCATGTCTCTGTCACTCTCTCCATCTCTGTTGCATAGCTTCCATTATAACACAATCCTGAGTTTGCTCATTTAGATTTAAACCCATTTTGTTTAATAGCAAGGGCACAAGGCAGAGTTTTCCCAGTGGTTTGTGGGAAAATTCAGTTTGCACATTCTGCTTTAATTGTGGCAAGCACTGGCTAAACAATCCAGCGCCCATCTGCCTCATATTTGGCAACCCTCAACATGCAGCAGAGGGATAGACAGGCAATCAGATATCAGCCAAGACCACCGCAAACCCCCCTCCTGATCGAGAAAAAACATGCACTGGAAGTATGAAGTTCGTACTGACGTACATCTGGCTTCAATCTAGATTAGCCGGATATCTGTTTCCTTTATTTAGATCTTATTGGATTACTGCAAAAAAACACCTCAGATTTTATCACACACCTGAGAAACATCATAACGCCCCTTCATGAGCTATATATTGCAAACCACCGCACACATCCCAGCGGATCGCCTCTATTGAATTCAGATCTAATCCACGGAGGGCATTTGGCTCACCAGACTGCAGTGTTGGCCAGCTGCTTCAGGCTGCTTGGGTTCCGGATCAGCCTGTCCAGGGTGTTGACAATCTGCCCGAATTTGGGCCGATCACTGCGGTTCTTTTCCCAGCAGTCTAACATGAGCTGGTGAAGCACCACCGGACAGTCCATTGGAGCTGGTAGCCTGTAGCCTTCATCTATAGCCTTTATCACCTGGGGGAGAAGAAGATTCCACATTAAAATCATACATTAGCAGTGTATACGCTTCATGAATACTGAGCAGATTTATTCTCTCGCTTAATGCATTTAGCTTTTGTGTGGGGTTAGATTAATTCATTTTTTTATCCATCTGTGACTGAAGTGAGAATGAGATTTTCCGTCTTTGTTAGCGCAAGAGGAGAGCTGTTTAATTTAGTCCCTTTTATGAAATGATACCGCCGTGAGGGAAAGAATAAACTAGCTTGATGCAAACATTCATATTATCTTAACTCTTGCCTGGAAGACTGTAACCGCCGAAACGCTCCATTGCCTGTTACCATGGCAAAGGAAGGAAGACAGATGGATTTTGTGGTTTACGCCTTGAATGGAACTTTCAAATTCCGCTCCCCCGACACTACAAAAGTGCATCCGCTAACAAGCATGCAAACGCTCCACTTTAACATGTCGAGTATACAGGCTTGAATCATTCCCAAATGTCTCAATCTCCTTCCCGAGCAGCCTCTTTCCAAATCCCAAGCAAAGATCTCTTCCCAAGGTGAAAATAAATAAATGAAAATGGTTTCTGGTGTGGAAAATCTGCCAAGAACCCACTGACACGGATTCAAATTTCTCTTTTAAAGCGGCCCGTGAATTGAAATCTGGAAATGTTCACCCTCCAGATGCATTTAATCTTTTTACCTTTGTAAGCCTGGGAGGTTTTTTTTAAAATTCCAGTCTCACTGAAGTGTTCTGGTCAGGTCTTTTATTACAAATCGATGGGGATTCGCAGGTTTAAAAAATAAAGTGGCCATTGGCAATGGTTAACAGTTGATACTGTTAACTAAAACTACAACTATTAAATGAAAATAAAGCCTAAATAAATAAAATATGAATATGTGACCCTGGACCACAAAACCATTCTTAAGTAGCACAGGTATATGTAGAAATAGGGTCAAAATGATCGATTTTTCTTTTAAGCCAAAAATCATTAGGTGAAGATATTTTCTGAATTTCCTACTCTAAATATATCAAAACTTTATTTTCGATTAGTAATATGCATTGCTAAGAACTTCATTTAGACAAATTTAAAGAAGATTTTCTCAATATTTAGATGTTTTTTCACCCTCAGATTCCAGATTTTCAAAAAAGTTGTATTACCATACCATACAAACCATACATCAATTAAAAGCTTATTTATTCAGCTTTTTTTTTTTTTTTAACTGTGCCTTATGACTGGTTTTGTGGCCCAGGGTCACATTTTAGACGAAAACCTCTAAAAAAAAAAAAAAAAAAAAAAAAAAAAAAAGGCAACTAACTGCAAGGAAATAGGCTAATAGTGTTGTCACGGTACCAAAATTTCAGTATTCGGTACCAATACCATTGAAAATCCACGGTTCTCGGTACCAATTTCGGTACCAATGCAAAACACAATAACATATTAATTGAGCAACACACAATTTTTTATTAATAAAGTTGAACAAAAATAAAATGTACAAAAAAAAAAAAAAAAAACAGTGCCATTCTTTATACTTACATAAAATTTTGTTACATTTTTTTCCACAGGTTAAAAAAGTATTTCAAGGACTGTAAACATTTTAGTAATTAAATAACATCTAAATAAATTACAGGAATAAAAAATGTAAACAAGTTTCACCCAAAAGTTTTTGTCATATTTCTGCTTCTGCTGAAAAACATCTGTACTGTTGTCTGTTTTGGAGTTCACTGGGGTCTTTCATGATTTTCCTCAATCTGCAGCTGTAAAAAGACAATATAATATACTTAAGTAAAGCAGTGGGCTAAGTCTGACCAGATGCGACATTAGATCATTGACACCAGCAAAAATATATGAATTTTCAGTAAATAACAAACCTCAGCTGTTATAATAAATTTAGATAAGATTACATATATTAAGACAAGTGTCTATCACAGATGAAAACAGCAGTATTAAAAACACTTTACAATTTTCATTTATTAGATAACATTGCCTAACAATAAACAGTAGTTACATGGCAATTATTCTTCGTGAGGTTAGGCTAATTTCAACATTTACTAATGCATAAAATCATGTTAATCTGTTAAACATGAACAAACATGAATTAATGTTGTAAAAATATATTGTTCACTTACTCTAAGTTTATATTAGATGATGCATGAATTTGATCTTATTGTAAAGTATTACCAAACTAAACGGGATAAAACGTGTTTTATTTCATTGTACTTTTATTTAATCCAAACTGCATTCATATTTATTATTAAAAAGCTTTTGAAACCTGCTAGAGTTATCCAGCCAAGAATAAGTCTAGAACGTTTTCTGACAGACTGATATTAAGGACATAAACATTGTTAACGACACATTTGTACATTCTCTAACACATATATTTTGGATACACATGTCATTTGTGTAAAAAATAGTAAATACATCATGTCCTTTTTTTTTACTCTAACAAATGTTATAGGAGCGTTGTTTCAAATTCATTAAGGCCAGCATTTTAGCATTAGCCGTGCTTATGCTAACGATTCACTACACAAACGGTGATGTTTATTTCAGTCTGACATTCAAATTAAAATATGCAGTAATGTTCGTGACAGAAGCTCTAAATATGAAATTAAAATGAAACCTACCTTGCTTGAACTCTTTCATTTGATCGCGGAGTCGGTCTTTGAGGTGTTTTGTCCTTTCGAGAGAGAACCTAGACGACATCTTTGCAAATAGTTTTTTGATGATCTATGATGTTCGCTTTGTTCAGCCGCAAATCCAAAATATTTGGAGTAAAAGTCTGGCTCTTGTTTGTCAACAAGTGGATTCAGAGCCGCGGCATCAGCAGCACCACAGGTGCTTTAATGAAGAGAGCGCAACTGTGCAGTGCGTGAGAGCGCACCTTTTGTATAGCGTATCAAGAACCGGGTTGACCGGATAGTCGGTACCACCGGTACTTAAGAAAACCAGGTACCGTAACGTTAAATTTTTTTTAGTACCGACTTGGTACCGAAGTACCGGGACTTTTGACAACACTATAGGCTAATACTATCCAATGCCCATTTTCCACAAGTTGGTATGATTCTTTAGGGTCTTTGTGAAATGTCTGCAACATACTTTGGTTAAAATTCCTCAATGGCGTAAAACAACACCCTTTTTACCTCATCAAAAACAGCTCTATTCACGTCGACCCATTTTGGTGCATGTCTCTTTAAATCCTAATGAGCTATACTCACCCCACCCCTTTCTTCCATTTTTTTTGTGTATATATTGTCGCATTACCATCAAAACAAAACCAATCCACTGCGTTCTCAGTGACTCGGGGAGAAAATGAAGACTATTAAGTTCACTTTTACATCCAGATACAAAACACTTGCATTGCTTACAAGACGTCGCTACAGCTGCTTCGTCAGCGGCCGTGGGTGGGGCTTGAGCAATATGACATCATACCGCCCAGAAAATCAAAACGGCTTGACAATTTAGATTGTTTCGAGTTTTGGGGGATTAAAAACAAAGGATTGAATGGATTTTTATCATTGTAGGGTGGTTGTGTCCACTGCTAAGACACATTTTTATACAAACACAATTTTGCATTTGATGTCCCCTTAAAAAATGAACAAACACTAAAACTCAAAGTAAAACTCAAATAGCACTAATGGTTACACATTACAAAATAAATTTTTTAAACTTACAAATCTTTCTATTTACTGTGAGATCTTGGTGTAGTGCAACTGTGGTAACATTTAAATTCTGAATTTACTCACGTCCTGATTGGACATTTCCCAGTATGGTCGTTCCCCATAGGATATCACCTCCCACATGACAATGCCGTAACTCCACACGTCACTGGCTGATGTGAATTTCCTGTAGGTGATTGCTTCAGGGGCCGTCCATCGAATTGGAATCTTACCCCCCTGAAAAAGAGCGCAAAATATGTAGTTAGCCAAGTAGCATCACTACAAATAACAAAGCGATTTTATAGGTGATCACCAGTAAAATGCTAGCACTGCAGGGTACTGTCATGAACGGAGTCTAAAACTGACACGGAAGAGAAGAAATTGTTAAATAAAGTTTTTTTTTGTTTTCTTTGCGCACAAAAAGTACTTTCGTAGCTTTATGAAGTTACAGAGTTACTGTATTTTAACAATGTCCTTACTACCTTTCTAGGCCTTGAACATGTCAGTTGCATTGTTGTCTATGCAGGGTCAAAAAGCTGTTGGATTTCATTAAAAACATCACGAAGGTGTCAGAATTTTCATTTTTGGGTGAACTATCTCTTCGCATGGCAGTTGAGGGAAAGTAAGTCCTTCTTTCAAAAAAAAGCCTTTGCTTTGTATTTTTGCTCTAAAATGCTTTATTTTTCATTTTTTAATACTCATCCTCTAGCAAAACTTTTCAGAAATGCATTCTCAGGCAGGGAAAGGCATACACCCACACTGAGTAGATGTTTAGCCATCTATCAGTCTGGATAGCTGTTGTGACAGTCCTGTGTGACCTCATTTCCAGACTACAGGTCAGCAAGAATATATCTCGCTGTGTCTGATTTTTTTCCCTGCACAATCAAATCATATTTCTTTCATTTAAACAGAAACCTGAACCAGTTTAACATACCGCAACAAAACTGTTGCATAGTAAATCTAGTTAAAATGAGACTGGAGAGAGTAAACATCCAGAGCAGAAGCATGATCTCTCACCCGTGTAGTGTACGCCGCCTCGGGATCGTCCTCTAACACGCGCGACAGCCCGAAGTCAGACACTTTACACACCAGGTTCCCGTTCACCAGAATGTTCCTTGCTGCCAAATCCCGGTGCACGTAGTTCATCTCTGAGAGGTACTGCATCCCCGCAGCTATCCCACGCATCATTCCCACCAGCTGGATCACGGTAAACTGCCCATCATGTTTCTGCACAAAATGAAGAGTTCTCATGTCAAATTCTCATCCCTGTGGCCTTATTTCCTGCCGCGTTCAACCTCTGTGGATCCTGGCACAGTCGGTCATGTTTGAATGTGTCTCATGAGTAATTCATAATTCATTGGCTTCCTAATTAATAGTGTTGCTCACATGTTACAGGGCACGAGCTATTAACTGCAATCACTGTATAATCATTTAAGCTTTATGCAAGCAATGGGAAGTAACCAACTAACCAAATTATGATGTTTCATTACACCCTCTGGCAAGAAATCGTAATGTTTTGATTGTTAACTATGGTTGCATGGTAATCCTGGAGTAATAATGGAATAGTGGTTTGTTAGTGCAGGGGTTTTCAATTAATACTAATCTGACATATTATGTATGTATATATTTTTATACACACACACACAGTACACTGCTGTTCAAAAGTTTGGGATCAGTAAGACTTGTAATGTTTTTTAAAGAAGTCTCTTATGCTCATCAAGGCTGCATTTATTTGATCAAAAATACAGAAAAAAAAATTACAATTTTAAAAAATACAATATGAAAATAGTTTCTGTTTTTAATATACTTTTAAATATAATTTATTCCTGTGATGCAAAGCTGAATTTTTATCAGCTATTATAATCATTCTAATATGCTGATTTATTATCAATGTCGAAAACCAAATATTATGCCAAATATTGTTATTATTTTTTTATATAAAGTTCAAAAGAACAGCATTTATAGAAAATATAAATATTTTCTAACAATGCACTGTAATAGTGTAATAGAAATGATATATTTTCAGGATAATATTTCAATATTTTGCTTTGACTTTATTGTAATGATAACGAAAAAACAAAAACAAACAAACAATAACTTTAGAAATAATATTTTCATAATACCACTTCCCATTTTCTCACACAGTATGAATACCAACTCTAAATTCACTTGGGAACACTATTTCATATTGCAAGTTGCATTTAATTAAAAATATTTCTCTTTGAGTTCACACATCTAATTTTAGTCTTACAGTGGGAAGTAGACACTGCCAATATAACAAAGTAAATATTTCAGGATACTATTTCAATTATAAAAAGTATAATGATTACATAAACAATCATTTTAGAAATAATAATAATACAACTTTTCATATTTTTTTTTTTCATGTTTCATTTTCAGTACAAAAGGAATTGTATTCCCACTATACTATACTATAAGTATTTGGCATTAAAAAACTAGACCAGCTAGTCAACCAGCATTATCAGAAAGCCCATGCTGTTCAACTATCTCCACCAGATAAGATTTGTAGTGAACATAATGATCCAAACCAGCATAAACCATGGTGGTCTGAGCTGAGAAGCTAAACGCAAGCTGAGCGACACAAAGAAAAGCCAGGCACAGAGAGGTGTGAACACGCGAGTTGTCGAGCCCAATCTGGAAGAGCCGGACGACTGCTTTGTGTTCCTGTGATATTTCACAGCATTTCCTTTGGTGCAAATTGGCCTCCATCATCCGCAGCAAAATAGAGCACGCTCACCTTCAAAAAACTGTCCAGAGATCCATTTTCCATGTACTCTGTCACTATCATCACAGGCTTACCTAAGGGACGAGAGAAATAGGAGACAAAACGGGAAGTGTGAAATATTGCAAAAAACAGAGAGAGAGAGAAAGAGAGAAAGACGTTTAATTTTTTTCACAGGCGAATAAGAAAAGACACAGTAGAGAGGCAGGAAGAGGCAGGCGCTTTTGTGTCCTATATTTAATTCATTTCCAAGTTGACAGAGAAAAACATGCAGATAAAGAGAGCGGACACCTCCCCCACTCCTCGCGACTTCACAGCCCCTCGTTCCTCCTTTGGTTCGCTTCTACCTGCTGCCTGTTACTCATAGTGACAGCCCCTAATCAAAGCTCTCAATAACAGTCAGGCTGATAATTAGAGCGAGCTGTCCACTGAGAATATCTTTGTCCAGAAATACCTAAAATGGTAATGAGTTCCTTTAGGAGGGAGGATGATGAAGGGGGGGAGACAAGTGAGGGGGGAGGATTTTAGGGGGTGTGCTGATTAATTGCCCTGGGGGTGGTGGTGGGGGGGTGTTGAAGATGAAGGGGTGTAAAGATCCGCTAATGGGAAAAGTGTTCACCTCGTCGCTATGTTGCAGACACAGCTGCGAGAGGCTCATATGGGGAGATTTTGCACCTGCGTTGCTGAAAGTGATTAAAAATTCCCCCTTGATTCCACCCAAATAACACGCTGTCAGTCAGAGAGACCCCCCTTCTCACCTCGCATGTGACAGGGAAGAGAACATGCTAATCCGTCTTGATTATCAGAGATGTTTGATGGATGTAACGTAAGGTGGAAACTTTCACCTCGGGGCACCAGACGCACATCAGCATGAGATGACGTTTAACCCGGGAGGCGCTCAGCATTTCTGTTAGCAGGCCTTTATTTTGTGTCTAGGCTTACAGGTTAAGGTTTGAATGCTGCGAGGTGATTCTTAAGGTGTCACTATTTTGCCACTGAGGTAACAACTTAACCGTGGTTCTCTCCAGTTTTCTTTTTTTTTTTTTAATAAAATAAAATAATTCAGGCTTATCCAGTTAATATTGGACGCATCTGATGAAATGACAGCAACTTATCATGCAAAAAAAAAAAAAAAAAAAAAATAATAATAATAATAATAATAAAATAAAAAATTCAGGCTTGCCCAGTTAATATTGGAAGCATCTGATGAAATGACAGCAATTTATCATGCAAAAATAAAATAAAATTAAATTAAATTCAAATAAAATAAGGCTTGTCTAGTTAATATTGGAGGCATTTGATGAAATGACAAAATAAAAAAAAGTTTTTAATCCATTTGATTAGTGAGATTAGGGCTGGGCGATTTGGCCTAAAATCAAAATCTCGATTAATTGCATTTTAACCCGATTACGATTAATGAACGATTATTTTATTAATTAATAAAATTATATTTAATTATATTTAAATAATATTTATTTTTTTGCCCTCATAGTTCACTGACAAGTTTTGTACAGTAAATATGCTCACAGATTACAAGTGAGAGATTTTTGAATGAAGGGTGCACACACTATCTACTATCTATGATTATTTATTGAACATCAGTGTTGAACAACTGAAATTAAAGAAGCACATTGCGTAAAACGAAAAGTCACATTTTTCTTAAATTAGTGAAAATAAATAACTTGCACTTTTGGAAACAAAATAAATTATTTATAAAATAATAATAAATATTAAAAGTAGAAAATAAGCAGTATCTCTTCTAAATAAAATTACTATTGTATATCCTGTAAATACTTTTTACTGTATAAATACTGCTTAAGCTCTCCATCGACATGTCGGAGGAATAATGTAACGTAACGGAGCGGGGTCACCTGACTCCACACGCGGTAATGTTTTTAAAGGGAAAGTAATTGAAATAACTGACCTGGAAAAATTTGATCGATTATAGGTTCTGAATGTCGATTTCGATTACTTTTCGATTAATCGCCCTAAGTGAGATCAAATGGGTTTTTTTTTCATTTATTTAATATATTATGTGATTTATTATTGTTATTATTATTATTATTATTATTATCATTATTATTATTGTTATTATTATTATTATTATTATAAAACAACTTAACAATGGTTATAAAATAAAATAAAAATCAAACTGGCCTAACTAACTAACATTTTTTATTACTTTTTTCATTCATCTAATGTTTTTTTAATATATGTAATTTATTATTATCATTATTATTATTGTTAAATATATTTTATAATATTTTTTATAATAAAATAAAATAAAATAAAAAAATAAAAATAAAAATTCTGTTTTATTATTTGATTAGTGAGGTTGTTTTTTTTATTTAATATATGTAATTTTTTATTATTATAATTAGTATTAAACACATTAACCACAGTTCCATCCATGGGGAGCAATATTATTATTTCATAAATTAAAATTAAAATAAAAAACATACTGGTCTAACTAACTAACTAACATTTCCCCCCATTTTATTATTTGATTAGCAAGGCCAATTTTTTTTCTTTCTTTAATTTAATATATTATATGTAATTTATTATTATTATTATTATTAGGCAACTTAACCTCAGTTTACTCCATTGGGAACAATATTGTTATTATTAATAAAATAAAATAAAACAAAACAAAACAAAACAAAACAAAACAAAACAAAACAAAACAAAACAAAACAAAAAACAAAACAAAACAAAACAAAACAAGGCTGGCCTAACTAACTAACTAATTAATATATTATTAATATATATTACTTAATATATTGTCAATATTTAATCAATTTAATTTATTATGATGATGATTATTAAACCTAATAGCTCCATAGTTCAATTCACAGAAAATAAATTCAGCCTGGTCCAGTTAACATTGCATGCACGGTCTAAAGAAAACTAAATAAAAAAATACATAAAAAAATAATAATAAAAATAAAATAAAGTATTCCATTAGACTATTTGATTAGTGAGGCAAAAGTGATGTTTTTACCATATTTAGAATGAAAAAGTTTCTTGAAGAAAATTAATTCAGTATGGTCCAGTTAACAATCGTGCATTTTCTAAAAACAAACAAATAAATGAACAATTTCTGCTTTAGATTTTTTTGGTTATTTTTTCATATATAGATAAAGATATAGACATAGATATTGTAGATGTAGATAAGATAGATAGATAAATAAGATAGATAAGGTTAAATGTTGCATCAAAGCACCACTTCTACCACCATATAAATACAGCCGGACATCAGTGGCCATTGCCTTTTGCACATCTCTCGCTGCAATACATGAAATAAAAGAAAATGTGAGCCGAAGACCTTGAGGACAAAGATAACAAGACATCTGTCAATTTTTTCTGGAGATTTGCAAGTGAGGCTACAAGCAAAGAGTCAATGGTTTCATTATGGTTTTGTAATCTCTGCTTCAGCAAAGCACAAAGAAATAGAAACCCAATTGAACCCAATAAAACCCCATTCAGCCCTAACAAGCTATTTATAGCTCAAAGCCCTAAGATGTAGCCAGTTGTGGCTTCAGACGAATGGGGGTTGCACTGTATGTCCTAGCTGTCACTGTAAGTAAATCACAAATGTATCGGTCACACCCTTTAGTATCGAAGCCACACGACAAGCGTGGCGAAGGATATCTGAAAGGATCGCACAACATGGGACAGATTATTTTGACAGTGAGCTAGCCATAACGTAGCCTCCTTACCTCAACCTACAAACCTTTGGCCACCTGAACTGAGCACATTTAAACATGAACCACAACATCTTCTTGACATGGCTGTTGTTCAGATCAAACCAATGTGCATTTCCGTACCCTAGCCATTGAGCTAGAGTATGGCTGATGGTTCTACTGATACTGTAGGTACGTTAATGAAATTACCTAGCTAGTTATCCATGCATGCATATTTAAGAGTGATTGATGCTGCAGTTTTAGGAGCGATTCACACACACACACACACACACACACACACACATACACTTAAATGTCCATTGCGTCCCGTGGTGAGCCGATCTACTCTAAATGCCTAACCACTGTGGAAAGGCTGTAATTATGGTCATTATCACAGGAGCAAGGAATCCGTACATGAATTTAAGGGTATCTGAAAAAGGTGATTTTCATTAAATGACCTGCAAATTCAGTATGTACTCTGCACATCATCTGTAATCAAATGCTTTAGGGGCATTTGAATAAATGGCAGCATTTTTCATGCAATATAAGAGGAATGCTTAAACTAAACTAAAATAAAATAAAATAAAATAAAAATTGAGACTGGCCCAGTTAATATGCATGCATTTTAAACTTAACTAAAATAAACTAAGGCTGGCCCAGTTAATATGCATGCATTAAAATAAAAGAAAAAAATAATGCATTAAAATAAAAGAAAATGGCCCATTTAATATGTATGCATTTCTTTATATAAAATAAAATGAAATAAACAAATAAATACATAAATAAATAAAATGGACCATGTAATATGCATGCATTATAATAAAATAAAATAAAATAAAATAAAAATAAAAATAAAATGGCCCATTTAATATGCATGCATTATAATAAAATAAAATAAAATAAAATAAAATAAAATAAAATAAAATAAAATAAAATAAAATAAAATAAAATAAAATAAAATAAAATAAAATAAAATAAAATAAAATAAAATAAAATAAAATAAAATATCCAGAGGAAACCATTTGGGGGAAAACAATACACTACAAGAAATGTAACTCCAGTATGACCTCTGCTTTGGAGGCATTTGATGAAATGATGGCAATTTCATGCAAATACAAAATAAAATGTAAAAATAAAATAAAATAAAATAAAACAATTCAGGCTTGTCCAGTTAATATGTGTGCATTTAAACTATTTCTGAAAAAAAAAAAGACCTGCAGTATGTACTCTGTACATCATCTGTAATCACATGCTTTGGAGGCATTTGATGAAATGACAGCAATTTGTCATGAAATTTCAGAGGATAGAGAAATGTTCTGGGTTCAAAACAAGTTAAACTCTAACTTAAAAGCACACATTACTCCGAACAAAGCAATACATCCTCTTATCCATTGTTCCCGCTGTTGACGGCACAAAGAAAAACTTTTCTTGAGGACTCAGCTGGAATGAACCTGAAAATACATTCGTGGATGGCGAACGTTATCAGATAGCAGACTTGAGTCCGCTAATCTGATGGTTAGATGCACAATGGCTTTATAATAGAGACGATGACAGCTCTGTGTTTTTGTAAAGATGGGGAATAAAGAACTGAATGGGGCATTAAGGTCTATTCTGATTCCTTTCTCTGAGCTGCCGACATATTTGCATTACAAAAAGCTCAATCACGCTCTAATTTTTTCCGTCTGAGATGGTAATGATAGAGCGCCTCTCCGAAAGCTGTGTTACGTGACAGATGCTTTTCATATTACGCTGCAAAACTCTTTGTCATTTTCGCCGGTCGCTCCATCAGGCAGTATAAACACTCTTCAGCCTCTTTAATGCATCTCCGCTCGGCTCCATCAGTGCTGTGATTAGTCTGCGCTTATGAGGAGGGGGCTGGATTGACAGCTGCTTCTGTAATGCAGTGCGAGGGGTCGCTGACCTCTCCTATCCCCAGCCCTGCACCATCAGGCTGATCTGTGACCTGTGAAATTACTCCGGTTATCATATCTCACGCAATCAGCGGAGGACGAGGACACATTCGCAAACCGACACTCATGCACACGTGTGTTATATTATTTGCCAAAAGAAGCAATGTGGAAGATATGTAATCTGATAGTTGAGCCTCATTAAGCATCATACGCAAACAATTATATTCAATTATGTTTACATGTGTGCAGAAGGTACATTCACAAATAATTTCAATTTTGTTCTTATTGTTTATTAATCAGGATTACTATTAGTTAGGAAGTGTGTGGCATATGGTTATTAATTAGCATAAAACACACCTATATATATATATTATATATATATATATATATTATATATATATATATAAACCTACTTTTTTCTCATTTCTATGTAAAATAATGGCAATTGTTTTTGTCATAAGCCATAATGAGAGCCACAGGAAGTCTGTGTACCTTTGGACAATCCAAGCCTATAATAATGAAAGCCTTCCACTGACATATTTGTTGAATCAAGACTTTCATAACCTCATAATTATGTTGTAGCAGCACAGAATTAAAAAGGAGAAAATTACTGTACTTCTACTTAATAAGCAAGGAAAAGCTGCACCGCCAACATTAATATTAACTATTTGAACCGAATCAAACTAAAGGCCACCATTAGCATTTTGCACGAGTAAGAGGAACCGGGAGGAAATGTCGAGAGGATTAATGTTAATAATTCTGACACTGAATATTCATGATCCCTCCCAAAACTCACATCCAATTACATGTTTGTATTATCGATATTCATGCAGCTGGCATGAATATGCATGGTCCTTTTGTTACAGAGCCTGTCAGTCTAATCCAGAGAGGCATGAAGGAGGAGAAAAATCATGAAGAGAGATCAGCAGAGGAAATTACCACTCAATAGTGACCAAAACACCTGTTGCAAGGTGCGAACAATAGAAGTCTTGAATCCTTGAAATAAGTTGGTTGAGTGGCGCTATTCTAATCACGGCCAATATTAGCATTCTCATTATCAGCAAGCAACAAGCGTCAATTTCAGATTCTCAGGAGCAAGCAATCAGAGGTAATACAGATCTAATATGCCTTTATGGAACAAAACAGTGGCTTCTTCAATCTATTTTTCCCTCCGCTAACTCTCGCCATGATGATTTCTTATCTATGACCTTTCCGAAGACATTATCTTACTAGCTAGAATGATAATTCAAAGCGATAAAAGTAATTCAAAGGCATATTGTCAGAGCACATTTGTATTCCAAAGTAGAAGTAGGGCAGAAAATCACTGATATAAATATTGTCATACGAATGAATATTCATGAACTGCGCTATTTTGTTATTGTTGAAGATAAGATTGTAAGGTCAATTATCTCAGTGTGGAAAACACAGGGGGTACAAACTATTTCCAGCAAATGCAAATGCGTTTCGAGTGTAAATGCTCACATCTGGTGACGACTCCCTCCAGTCGGATGATATTGGGATGGTCGAATTGCCCCATGATGCTGGCCTCGCTCAGAAAGTCACGTCTCTGCTGCTCCGAATATCCGGCTTTCAGACTCTTGATGGCCACCTGGATCTCCCTCTTACTGGGCAGCCTCAGACGGCCACTGCAAACCTCTCCAAACTCACCTGGCAGTCAAACAAGAGCTTGTCAACTAATTGAATCCTGTCTTTCATTTCATTACAATCCCCTGGTGAGCTATTCAGGTGGTTTATACAAGTAGGGCATGTTCATGAGTCATTCAGTTGGACTTACCGGCCCCAATAACTCTCTCAATCCGTATGTTGGAAACTTCGATCTCTTTGGCGAAGTCTCGCACCGCCTGGTTGGGGTCCTCGTAAGTGTGCGGGTGAATGTAAGTGCGGGTTTCGGGAAGTTTGACTGCAACGCAAGAACATAGAAGTGAGGATAACGGTCGGGTTGTTTTACAGTCACTTTAGTTACCTAGACTGAACCATCCATTTTCCTAAAAGGAGGGGAGTGCCGCATTTTCAACCTCATTAAACATTGTCTTTGGCAGGCAGGAAAAGTGTCATTAGAGAAAACACACATTAGGCAACTAGAGCGATCAGAGACATCATTTATCAGCAGATGCATCAGAGGCTCTGTTCGCTAACCGACAATTTGCTGGAAAAACATGCATTTTCTTTATTCATCCAGCCAGCCAGACCGAATTACGTTCGCTGTCTGACTGGCCAGAGAAATTACAATCCTGATTTGACGATATTTCTCAAACTACGTTCTTTGAACGCACTACATTAGACATCTTAAAAAGTTTTCCCTGATATTACTCTTAAAAGATTTGAGTTATTTTCAAAGAGCCAAAAACCTGTGTGCATTACCTCGTCCATGCTGAAACTGCATTTTCTCCTCCTCAGGGTCTTGCTTTGCTTTAATATATCCACAGCGCCTGAAACAATAGAATAAGCACAATTAAAACACAACGACACACATGCATTTCCCCCCACACTTAAATCAATCAACCGATCCCCCAAGACTAAGAAATGTTGATGATTGTAGAATCAAATCTACAGTGGCCTGGTCCAGTCACATATATCATTTCCTTACAATGTAGTTTAACCATAACGTGTCTTCAGAGTACAGTTTTCCCACCTAGCAAAGGATTTCACTCCTTTAATCTGCTTTTTAGCATTGGAAAATTCAATCCTGTCACCTCTGACTTTATCATTAACTACATCATTCCTCTCACAGTGGGATCATGAATAAGGAAATGCCCTAGATAATGAATATTCCAATACACTGGGGAGGAAAGGTGGCCAACGTAGGGCTGATAATTATGTTCATTATTCATTTAATCCTCTTAGTGACACAGGCTCGCACATTGCCTTTTCCTGTCATGTCTTTAACAAGAACGTATTGCCCAAAATGTCCCAGGCTGACTGGCCGTTGTAATTATACAGCAGGTTGAAATGTGGAGAATGGCTGCAGAATGTCTACAGACTGGCATGTTTGATGGGGGCCAGGTGGGAAAAGCCATTCGAAATGGGTTTCTAGAGGACATTGGCTCGATAATATGGGTGAATATCCACTTATGAATAGAAAAGCAGGTTGGGGTCTCTACTGTGCTATAGCAGATGACAAAAGGCAAGGCATTTCCTTTAACTGCAGGTAAAGAAAGCTAAGAGGTCCACGGTGGACAGACAGTGTTATGAGTTGAAAGCCTTTGGGGGAATTCACACAGGACTTGTTTTTGCATCCAAAACCAGCTTGAGTGCAAGGGAATGGAACGGATTGCAGGGGTCATGAGGTACATATTTTAAAAAGTTAATGCTTTAGAAGTTTTTAAACTGACATAAAAATGCAATGAAACACAGATGACCAAAATGAAAACTGTAATACCCCTTTAAAAAGCCTATAAGAGTGCCATTCAGAACTGAATTAATATGCTCTTATTTCGAATTTTAAAAAGCTGATATATAGAACCGTATCTAGAATGATAGAACGATAGTACAGCAGATAAAAGAACAATAGAACGATAGAATATAAAATGGCAGAACGATAGATAGAATGACAGAATAACAGAATTATACAATGACAGATAGAACAATAGATAAAACAGACAGCGTGACAGAATGATAGAGTGACACAGAAGGATTGAGCAACGGATACAACAGAATGATATAGATTCATTGAGCGATAGAACAATGGAATTACAGATAGAACAACAGATAGACATCACAACAGAATGACAGAATGATAGATTGAACAACAGAATGTTAGAACAACAAAACGATAGATTGACAGAGAGAACTATATCTAGATTGACTAGATGTACTGAGTGATAGAATCGATAGAACTATAGAACGAAAGAATGAAGGACAGAATGACAGATATAATGACAGACAGAACAACAGAGCGACGAATAGAACGATAGAGTGACATAGAACAACAGAACATCTAAACTGCTAGAATGATATCTAGATTGACAGCACAATTTCTAGAACGATTCTATACATCTCAAGTGAAAAAAATAGGTAAAACAACAGACAGAATGACAGAGAATGATAGTGTGACAAAAGAGAGCAACAGATAAGATACCTTGATCGATAGAACAATATCTAGACTGATAGAACAGAATGATAAATTTACAGATAGAATGACAGACAGAATGTTAGAACAAAACAATAGAATGACAGATAGAAGCATAGAGCGACAGACAAAATTATACCTAAATCGATCTAGATTGTCAACAATGATAAATGTATTGATAGAATCGATAGAACGATAGAATGACCGAATAAAAGGTACAAAGATATAATGACAGAATAAAGTGACAAATAAAAAACAGAGCGACAGATAGAACAATAGAACATTTAAATTGATAGAATGGTACCTAGATTGACAGAACGATATCCAGAACAATAGATATATCAAGTGATAGAACAATAAATAAAACAACAGACAACATGGAGAATCAGAGAATGATAGAGTGACACATTGAAGGATAGAGTGACAGACCGATAACTAGATTGACAGAACAATATCTAAAACTATAGATATTTTGAACGACCGAAATATAGATTGATAGAATGACAAACAGAACAGAAAAGAATGCTAAAATGACAGAACGACAGATAGAGCGACAGATATGTTAGCATAAAACAATAGAACAGCAGATATAAGGATAGAGCGACAGACAGAATGACATCTAGATTGATAGATATTGATAGAACAATATCTAGACTAATTTGACTATATCTAGATTGATAAATGATCGAGTGATAGAATGACAGATTGAATAATAGAACGACAGACAGAAGAACGGAGCAACAGATAGAACAAAAGAATGGTGTCTAGACTGATAGAAATATATCTAGATTGACAGAACAATATATATAACGAAAAGATATATCAAGCGATAGAATGATAGAGCGATTGAGAGAATGACAGATAAATACTATTTTTGTGGCTCTTTAATGTGTTGTAACAGATCACTGTATTGCCTTATTAGATAAATCGACACATGAATCGATCATCTTTTCTTCTCTAATTAAAGCATGTCCACCAAAGTTAATCTACTCTACCATCTGATTTGTTTGTCAGACAAAATAGCATATTCTGCATTATGACTGGTTCGCGAAGGGTCAATTGACCCTCAGGAACTCTGAATTCTGCACTGCAATCAGGCCATAATGACAGTGAGAAACCACCAAAATTCTGCAATCAAACCACTAGCTAGTAATACTCGGTCAAAGTGTAGCAGCTGTGGAAACGATCATGCGTCAGGGTTACCAGTATTTTGATTCTGGTATTGATTTGATACAAAGTTAACAATGCTAATCAATACAGGATACAGATTCCCCCTTCATTCAAGAGCCAGAGCGTGCTCAGCTGCTCCAGAGCAGTCAAAGTATCGAGGCCCTAGGCCGGGGTTGGGGCGAGAGCAGACCTAGGGGTCTATTACATAATGGGAAGACCGCTGGGTTCATTCATGCCCCCTCAAATCCGGTCTGTTGCATCTCCCTATGGAGCTGCGGGGGGTAAATCTTTCCCTTTCAGCTGTTGTACAGCCCCGTCTGGTGGGGGGTTCAGAGGTACATGTGTGTCGTTTCCTCTCTGCTGCTTTTAATGAGACTGGGGGTCTCAAGAGAGACCCCACCTGTTCATCAGCCATACATACACACGCACCCCCTAAATAAATGCTGGGGGCCTAGTGTGCATCTGTGTGCAGGTACAACCCCCCAACCCCTACGATCTTTAACCGTCCCATGTGCGAAACACAGTCTATTAAGCGGAACATGCTTGCACGGGGGGCGCAAAGCTGGAGGGGTTCGCAGAGGTGGGCCGCCCGGCTGAAGCATGTGGTAATCAGGGAGAGTAAATCGACTCCGAAAGCAACCCCGCTTGCTCTCTAACCTGCCCTGCCGTCCCTCGAGGTCCCGCAGTCGGATCCCTCCCCCTTGCACCTGCCGCAGCGCCGCTCAACGCGCTGATGAAACACTTCCCGTGCCGTAGCGGGAGATCCGAGAGCTTCTAAAGTGAAGCGCGATCCCACCCTTCAACCTTCCTGTCACTCATTTGAATGCAATATGCACACTGCGTCGCTATTTGCATATTCTGTTATAACGGAGGATAAAAAGGAAAAAAAACGTGACAGACCGGTGTCTAGGACTCTGCAATTAACACATTTTTCAACTCCGAAGCATTCCTCAAATCCCTTTTGTGCGGTGATAAAGACGTTTCGCAGCCCTACACCGCTGGAAGCCCTTTTGTCTATGACCCAGTTTCTTTTTCCTTTCTTCTTCCTCTCTTTTGTCTTTCTCCCGCTCTCACAGTGTGTAGCTTGTATCTGCAGGTGACAGTGCAGTGGTGCAGCTTTGTATCTGCTGACAGGGCTCACATCTTTCTCTGTGCATTTAAAAAAGGGACGTCGAGTGCCATGGTGCAAAAGCAGAGAGACTCTTAAACTGTCTGGCCGGCTTGAGGGAACGAAGAGTGAGAGCTGACTCAGAGTCTGCCATAAGCATTAAGAGAAAGATGTAATGGAGAGATTGAGGAAATAGACCTACAGTATTTAGTGCTTGACAAGACAATATTATTGCTCATACAAACCTTAAGTACTAAACATTGGCATGTAACTCAGTCTATAGCGAAAGCATTATAGTAGTAGTACCTTAAGAGTACATATGTGACCCTGGACCACAAAACCAATCATAAGGGTCAATTTTGTGAAATTGAGAAGTATACACCATCTGAAATATATTTCAATATTTGAAATATTTGAAAATCTGGAATCTGAGGGTACCAAAAAATGCATATTACAAATAAAAAATTAAGTTTTGATATATTTAATTTGGAAATTCATCTTTACTTAATATCCTAATGATTTTTGGCATAAAAGATAATTTTAACCCATACAGTGCATTTTTGAATATTGCTACAAATATGCCTGTGCTACTTAAGACTGGTTTTGTGGTCCAGGGTCACATATTACTGCTCTAAAGGTACCACTATGCATCTTTTAGGAGTAGATAAGATATAAAGTTGTGTCTTTAAGGATACTGAACTACTGAAGTGAGCTTTTTCTTTCGCTGTAATTGATTTTTAGCCTATATGCACATTAATAAAGAGGCTATATAAACTAGATCCCATTAGACAAAGAACCGAGTGGTTTCCTTGAACAGCCTCAGCAGGAGATGATATGCTACGAGCATAAAACACTGACATTTTAATGTGGTAACTCTGTCCTCTGACCCTAAAACTAGTTCATTACATAATGATACTCCAGCTCATTGAGCTAATGAGGTAAAGCAGCTTCCAGCTGGGTCTGGAGATCTGTTCAGCATGTAGCGGTCGGCAGGCTAGCCCCGGCTTTCACCTGCTACAAGGGCATGCTAAGCCACTGGCATGGTCAATACATCCCAGTAGGGTGGCACGAACAACAGAACAAAATTCAACTGATGTCCTTGCATGTTGCCATGCGCCTTTTCTCCTAAACGACAGTGCTAATTTGGAACGGTTCAGTGAAGCATGTATTTTTTCTGGAAAAATCTGTAAAGTAAGAGTCAATGCATTTGTGAGGCATAACATATGCTGGTCAATGTCATGGATTATTAATGCTTTCTCTCTAGGAGTTTGTAATTTTGCAAGCTTTTTCAGAGAAGTACAAGGACATATTGATACACCTGATTAAGATAAACTGAACAGACCAAATTAAATGCATCATTACATATAAAGTTATCATTATATACTGATATATTTGTATAAGCATATCTGACAGATCATAGTATAATCTTATCTTATCTTAACATACAAATAAAGAATGCTACTTTTTATATATACACTGTAAATAGTAACTTTGGATTTAAAGTGTATCTGAAAATATAAAAAGTAATTCAAAATAATTTGAGATATAAAAAAAAAAAAAAGATTTTACCAGGGGAATATTGGAAACATTCTGAAAGTCTGTTTCTGCCACTGAATAAAAAATGAAAAAGTCATTGTGATTTTTTAAACTCATAATTCTGACTTCATAATTCGCAATTGCGAGTTTATATGATGCAATTCTGAGAAAAAAGTTTAAATTTCTAGTTTTTAATTTGCAATTTCGACTTGATTTCTCGCAACTGTGAGTTTATTTCTCGCAATTCTGACTTTAGAACTTGTAATTACAAGTTTATATCACACAATTCTGACTTTATAAATCGCAACTCTGAAAAAAAAAGTCAGAATTTTTACAAATTTATTTTACACAATTCTGAGAAAGAAGTCAAATTTTCTGGTTTATAACTTGCAATTGCTAGTTTATATCTCGCAATTCTGACTTTATAACTGACAATTACCTGCGCCCCCCCCCCACAATATCTCAAAAAAAGTCTACTTTGCAAACTCGCAATTGTGAGAAAAAGTCAGAATTGCAAGATTCAAACAAGCAATTATGAGAAAAAAAAAAGTGTATATCCCGCAATTCTGACTTCATAACTTGCAACTCTGAGGAAAAAAAAGTCGGAATTTCCAATTTAAATCTGGCAATTCTGACTTTATAACTCACAATGGCGAGTTTATATCATGCAATTGTGAAAAAAGTCAGAATTTCATAACTCACAATTGCATGTTATTTGTAAACTCGCAATAGTGAGAAAAAAAGTCTAAATTTAGAGATAAAAATTACCTTTTTATTTTTTATTCAGTGGCAGAAACAAGCTTCTATACAAAATGGAATGGTGTGATAATAGTAAATCAGATTTTTTTGCAACTAGAAATTGACAGTATGGTCCATAGAGACATCTCTGTAAACCTTTCCTCTTACCCAAGGATAAAAAAATAGATTTACAATCAGGCTAATTACAAAAAGAGGAAATGATCGTGTGTTCGGAGGAAATGGACACTCATAAATTCTAAGCTCCTCTGACAGGTGTTTTAAAAACACTGACTCTATCATTTCAGAAGGGTTCATTACGCTAATTGAAATCCAGAAGAAAATCGAACTGATTGATGGCGCATCCTGGTCTCATCTCCATTGCCATTGCACATGCATCCAACATATCATCCACCTCTATATTCCGGAACGTTCTGCTGACTCGTCCAGACACATCTACAGCTGGCCTGCCATCAAAGGCATGGAAATGAAATTCTAAGTGAAGCTGCGTGCTGAGAGTGAACGAGTCACGATGTGCTCAGGGGCTACACGGCCAGCGATTTCCACTTGGAAAGGCACTGGAATAGCCAGATGGAACGGTTTGGAAAAAAACAACCCTGTTTAACAACCGAACGCGCTCATGCAACCATTTCGAAATGGCATAGTAATTCCATTTTGTGTGTGTACTTGTATGTGTTGCTGTATTTCATTGTTAAACATACAAATGGACTGACTAAACAGTCACGGTACGGCATCAAACCCAAGGGCGAGATACAGGTAATGTCTACACTAAATCAACCGAACAAGACCCATTAAGCCCTCGGCTGTGCCTCTAAAGCATGATCTACACTGCTCAAACAAAGAACTGAATAACAAAACACATTTACAACCTGCATTCACTCACATTGGTAGATTGTGAACGAAATTTACTTCCCCTAAATGGCATCCATTACACTACACTGTGGGTTTTCACTGCATAGAGAGAAATGTGGCACTGAAATCTCTTGGTTTATGATTGTATGTCTGTTTTCAGCTGTAATATCACAATAGTTTTAAAGTAATTTCATACACCAAACTGTTTTATATACACAGAAAAAGCAACTTGTGCACGATTTTTTGTTGTAATCATGTTTGCAGTCTGAACTTGATAGTTTTGAGTAAAATTTAATAGAACTGAATAATTTATTCATTTTTGAAGAGTCCAGTAGAATATTTAACCATCAGAGAGCAGCTGTTATATGGTGTGCACTTATTTTATTACGTAATGTACAATTTTTTTTCCTTCCTGCATGATTTAGCACACTACAAATCTAGCAAATCTTGACAACAGACTGGGGGGGAAAAGTAGAAAAGGTTCCTCACATAACACAAACACATAAACCACTAATCAGAAATGCAATAACCCCAATAATGGGATATTAACCAACAATTCATTTTTCATTCCTGCAGAAAGCAACCATGTGGCTTTTAGATTTCATCATTATACTGCAATAATTCGCATTAGCGAATGATTTGGAGGCCGTCCAACCAGAAGTAAAGGGAATTGTTTTAACATCAGAAGCTTGAATTCTTCATGGTTGGCAAACAACACTCCTCAGATTTGCAAATGTGCGTTTCTTTGGGTAGGTGGCACCTGCTAGATGTACTGCGGCATCTGTCATTGCACTAAAATGTTCCACAGACACAATCACAAAGATTTTTAAAGTCTTTAAAGTGTGTCCTCCATTTTAATTGCTTTTCTGGATATAAGCCGAAAATTGGGGGGAAATGAAAGACAAACGAAGACCATCTGTCAGCATCATCACCAGCCAATCAGAGCTGTTTTTTCCCCTATTAAAGACCAAAATGCTGGCCAACTGCAAACGAATGCCAGCCCAAATCGGTGCAAAAACAAAGTTGAACACAATAAACATGCCTGAACTCTTCATATTTCTGTGACTAACCTCAACTTTGGTGTGCAAACAGAAGACAAACACATAAGCCAGAGTTCCCATTGCTCGTCCAATGTACTGAGGTTAAAACTTTACATCCCCCTTTCAGAACCTAAATAAGATGTCTCACATAAAAGATGTTTACATTTAGACCACAAGAGAAAATAGTTGAATTTATAAAAACGACCCGGTTCAAAAGTTTTTATCCCCTTGACTTTTAATATTGTGTTCTTACTTGAATGATCCACAGCTGTGTTTTTTGTTTAGTGATAGTTGTTCATGAGAAAAATCCTTTGGGTCCCACAAATTCTTTGGTGTTCCAACATTTTTGTGCCGGGGGTGAAAACTTTTGAATTTGAAGATCAGGGTAGATTTAACTTATTATGTCTTCTGTAGCCTCTGAAGCACAGTACTAGTTAGCATTAAGAATCAGGGGGATGTAAACTTTTGCACCAGGTCATTTTTATAAATTCAACTATTATTTTCTCTTGTGGACATTTTTGGTAAAATAATTAACATTTTGCAGATTCTGAAAGGGATTTGGACTTTATTTGAAAAAGGAGTAAAAAATGCATGCACAAAGAAAAATTCTAGAATTGCAGAACTGGTCACAAAACTTGATGTATAAATTCTGTCAAAAAAAAAAAAAAACACTCCAGATTTCCCTTGTCCTTGCTTAACTCAAGCATTCGAATCCCTAACATCTTGCTTATGATTCCCACTTGAGTTAAACTTTGCAAACAACCCATGTATGTTTTCAACTCGGCGAGAGAATCAGAAATCAATGACCTCAAACTGTCAATAATAGAAAGGCCTCAGTCTCTCTTACAGCTCAGCTGAGGTTCTGAAAGCAGTAAAACAACCAAGGGCACTGTGAACTGCATACCTTGTTAAGTCCAGTATATATAGCTCAATATAATCCAATGCCAAGGGATTGAATGCAATTACAGAGTTTAGCTTCACTCACCATTACGATTCATTGGCCTCCACACCACACTAGAAACACGTCATTCGAGATCAGCATCAAAACTGTTTTTATTGCTTCCATGAGGGTCTTCCCACAAGCAGTCACACATGCATTGAGATGGGGGTGGTGGAAACCATGAATAAGAGGTGGCAGCACCAAGGTTTTGGCTTGCAGGCATAAACTTGGCCGACATAACGCATCCTACGGGACCTTTCTGTCACAGTGCATTATGGGTTACAAATTGCAAAGCAGACGGAAATCTCATTCTGTGTTACAACATTTTGAATCGTATAGCATCCAACAGTTGAAAAAAAATCCCTAGTAAATCAGCGTTCGAAATGGGAATGCATGCGCCGGTCAATACTAAAATAAAAAGCTGCAACGATGCCAGTCTTTCGGCAATATTGCTAGGACAAATTAAATTGGGTATCTGCACATTGCCTTTATTGTCACGTGGTTTTATTTGTTTTATACGAGAAATATAATACTTACATACTGTTACTTTATAAGTTTACAGTTTACTAAATATAATACCAAAAGGGCACACAACTACACACAGATCAGTTCATGACTCATTCTGACCATTTCATGTCATCGAAGGGATTTATTTTCTGCTTTCTGTTCCTCGTCTCCTCAGATCCCCCCATTCCTTTCATTTCCATTTCATTAGCTCCCTCATTCTCAGCCGTACAGTGCGTCTACTCTTGCTTTTCTCTCTTATGTCTGTCTCTTCAATTGTTCTCTCAAGTGTTTGCTTTCATCTCCACAGATCACACTATGCAATCAGAGGGCTAAACAATTTAGTGTCCTTTTGATTTTGTGTAAATGCACACAGGCAGACATACAAAGACATACACACACCGACAGACACACAACAACATCTCATTTGCTCGATTCTGTCTCTATATTTACAGTTGCTCACTGATTAAATGAAACATGGTTCCTTTATCCTTCATATGGATTTGTTGACGGTTAAACAACCCAGATTAGTACTGATTCATCCAAGTCTGTCTATATAGAAGTTGCCAATTAACTGCTTTTTCGTCATACAGAAGGCTGCATGCGGTACAGTCTGAATCTGTAAGATGAGAAAGTTTAGAAAAGAATAGTAAATTTCTCTTACCGTCCACTCACAACAAAACAGGCCACTAGCAAGACCAGAAGCACTGCACCGCCTGCCACAGAGATGGCCAGTATGGTTTGCTGGTTGGGATCTCCAACTGCCAGCATATCTAATAGAAAGAGAGAGAAACCAACATTAAAACACAATTTACGACAGTTCTAGTATAATATCTATAGTTTAGCTTCATTATTAAAGGATAAAATGTATGTGAATGCATAAAGAACAATAAAAATTCTAATATGTAATATGGACCACATAGTTATGCTCCTCTCTGGAGCTTTTTCTAGCTGACTAACGAGTTTATAGTCACAAATATGTTATTCTGAGGTAAATGTGACATTACGTGACATTGTTTACAAGCTGTTATATTGATGTCTTTGCACGGTTGAAACACTGATTGAGGGATTACAAGAGAAAATGGATTTTGGTAAGTTGAAATCATTCTTTTAACATACCTTCGGATGTTTATTCATGTTTATTTTGTGCTGAAACTGCTGCTTCTGAACTGAGACGCTACAGTGATCCATCATATTAAAACGCCAAAACAGCATTTATTGTTTAAACGTTTTAATAAAATGGACAGAATTTTAAATCTGAGACTTTGTTTCATATCAAAAGTAACAAAGCACAAAGCTTATTGCTATTCATTGGATGGGAGGCACAATACAATGTCCCATTCATTAACTGAAAACTAAACAAATTGATTCTTGGGATTTAAAAATCGATCTTTCCTTGAGAATGAGAACAGATTACAAGCGAGAATTTATATTTTTTTTTACCCAGCCCTAATATTTGAACAAAATAAGGAAATTTTACAGATCTTCATCTTGTTTCAAAAGTTTTCACCCCTGGCTCTTAAGGCATCGCGTTTTTGTAATAGTTGAGTTGCATATTTGTCATCAGTGTGAAAAGATGGATTTCAAACTCATACAGTAACTGCTGGAAAGGGTTCAAATAAGCAAAAGATGCTGGAAAACCACATAATTTAAGAAAATAGTACCACATAGTAAACACAATTTAGAAACTGTTAAAATTACTTTATTAATACCATGGCAACTATTCTGACATCATTAACAAGTGGCATCACACACAAAAATCATCCTGACTAATATTTTAGTAGACAAACAAAGGGAACGGATGAATTTTTCCACATAATGTTCCAATAAAAAGATTTAAGAAAGCGTCCCTCTAATTATGCGCACAGAACGGTGGTGTGTACCATATGGTACACAAACTATGAGACAAACACAGCGGGGCATCTGCCTACTCACACTTCAGAGGAGCAATGACAGAAAATCTACATGTTCAGACTTCAAACACCGCAGCAAGAGAGCAAACTGTGGCGCGTGAGGAGCCTCGTCTATCTCAGGGGACTAATTGAACGTGTTCACATGTATGAATATTTCACAGCCTCTTTCAAAGTGCGCGGCGGATCGGAAATTCAATCAGCGGCTTGTGATGGAGAAATACACGCGTGTGACACAGGTTACAGTTTGGCCGAAACGAATGTCCTTGACAATCTTAAGATATTCTGTTTTGAATGAAAAATTAGGAGTTTGGTGGCACTTACACAGTAAGAAATTATAGAGGGATCTACAAAATCAAGGACACTTTGAATAGATTTCTAATAAAGCAATACTCCACAAAGCACATTAACTATGATAAAATTGCAATGCATGCTTTATTACAATTTTCTGTAATTTTAGGGGCTTATTACTTTAGTCCATGTGACATCAGGTACTCTCATAAACGCCAGCGGAGACTGACAAAGAAAATAAGTTGTTGAATAAAGTCATTATTTTAGTTTTCTTTGTGCACAAAGAGTATTCTCGTAACTTTATAGCATTACGGTTGAACCACCAATGTCGCATGGACTAGTTTAATAATGTCCTTACTACCTTTTTGGGCCTTGAGTGTTTCAGTTGCATTGCTGTCAATGCAGGGTCAGAAATCTCTTGGATTTTATCAAGAATATGAATGATGAAGGTCTTATGGGTTTGGAACGACATAAGAGGGAATAATTAATGCCAGAATTTTCATTTTTGGGTGAGCTATCCCTTTACACACTTTAAGTTTCATTAGAACGTTATTTTAAGCAAATTCATGTGTAGTCAAAGCATATTGTGCAGTTGGCACATATGGTATTGACCAATTAGCACCCAAGAGCAGAACTGTCCAGTTTGACAGTGACAAGTGACAACTTTAAGGTCAGATTTCTCTGAAAATACAGGAGAACATTGTGGCTAATCGCCAGGAAGTTCTGAAGGTTTTCAATTCACTGCTGGAAGCAGATCTTAAAAAGTCAAAACATTTCTGGTTTCTGGACGGTTTATGAAGGTGCATGAAGAATGGTTTTCCACTCACCTTCGTGGCTCGTCTCCAACTCAATCTCTCCCCTGTAGTTCCCATAGCCTCCATCTGTACGGGCTCGAATCCGAAAGATGTATGTGGTTCCAGGCTTGAGTCCATCCACCGTCATACTGTTGGATTTGGTCTTCAGCACAGTGTAGTTCTGATCCTGCTGGTTCTACAGTAAGAAAGAATGGATTAAAGGAGAAGTTCACTTCCACGTCTGTCTTTTTTCAGTCGTAAAGAAATTATGTTTCTTGAGGAAAACACTTCAGGAATTATCTCCATATAGTGGACTTCAATGGTGCCCCCAAGTTAGAGCTTCCAAATGTAGTTTACATACAGCTTCAAACGATCCCAGCCGAGAAAGAAGGGTCTTATTATCTAGCAAAACAATCAGTCATCTTCTAAACAAATTGCCAATTTATATAACTTTTTAACCTCAAATGCGCATCTATTCTCTGAGATGCAAACTCTCTATAATCCTACATCGCTGTTTTACCCTTTTTGTAAAAGAACGTTTGATTTTCTTTGCATTTTTGCTTTTTTTTTAAAACTGAGTCTATACTTATGAAGCGATGTAGGGCGATTTAGAAGTTGGAGAAGAAAACAAGATGGAAATTTTTCAATTTATCCTAACTGTATTAACCTGGATTACACAGTTCGCATGTGCATCACAGAGAATAGATAAGGTTGAGGTTAAAAAGAACAAAAATTATCAATTTATTTAGAAAATGACCGATCATTTCGCTAGATAAGACCGTTCTTCCTCGGCTGGGATTGTTTTAAGCCCTTTGAAGCTGCATTTAAATTGCATTTTGAAAGTTCAAACTTGGGGGCACCATTGAAGTCTACTATATGGAGATAATTCCTTAAAACTGAATCTTGGATGACAAGGGGGTGAATAAAATATCTGTAAACTGTTGTTCTGGAATTGAACTTCTCCTTTAAGTGAACAATTTGCTTTGCATGAAGACAAATGTCTCGATCCCTCACAATGACACCTGAATCCCTAGTCCTGCATGAACTCGAATTATCCATAATGTATTGACAGAAACAAATGAAGGAACAAGAGAACAAAGCATGCAATTGGATTCAAATCAGTCAATTGGCAATTAGCAATTAGCTCAGATGGAATTTAGTGCTCATTCAAGCACCTCCTGCCAATGCCTAACACAATGATTTTCACATAGATGGATTGAACTGAAAAGAAACGCAGATTTCTGCATTTTTTTTAAGGGCCTAACAGCTTTTCGGCTTCCAGTAACTGGAATTTATCCAGATAAATGACATCAATCCTATTGACTCTGAGCTGTCGCCTCATTGTCCAATTCTCATTGTCCAATCCTAAGGAGAATTCCATACAGTGTGCTCATGTTAATATTTCACAGCTTATCGATATCCATTCATCGTCCTTCATGTAAGCCCTTCGCTAAAGAGGCACGTGGCATCCCGCTTAGGGAAATCTAACGTTCCAGACAGGAACGCCACGCCCTGCGAGAGAGGGATGGCCATATTTCCTGTGGTGCTATTAAATCTAAGATGGGCCAAACAGGCGGCATCAAACGGATCGTGAACACAGCGGCAGCCAAGCCTGTCCATCTGTGCGCTCCATCTAAAAGCCACATAGCCCATAATCACCTGAATAAATCATAATAATTACCCATCACCCTGTCTTTATGCCACACAGCCAAGTACAGTGGTACTGGAGGGTGTCACCGAGGGATCTAAATAACTGATTGCACGAAATCACTTACCCTGTGTATAGAAATTAAGACCTCAAAGTTCGTCTGAGATTTTTGTGAGCATTTTTATCAGGCTCTTATGAAAACAACATTTTGACACTTTGGAGCACTAAATTTCCCATGTATTTTAATAAAGTAAAATTTACGTATGTAATTTATTTAATATTACAACACCCTTAATATTTGCACCCTCAGATTACAGATTTTAAAATAGTTGTATCTCAGACAAATGTTGTCCTATACTAGCAAACTTACTGATTCAGCTTTCAGATGACCCTTATGACTTGTTTTGTGGTCCATGGTCACATATATACATGATATCAGATTTGATCATTTAGAACGAGAATCTTATTTTAATCGGATTTCAAACCACATATGTGACCCTGGACCACAAAACCAGTCTTAAGTCGCTGGGGTATATTTGTAGCAATAGCCAAAAATACATTGTATGGGTCAAAATTATAGATTTTTCTTTTATGTCAAAAATCATTAGGAAATTAAGTAAAGATCATGTTCCATGAAGATTTTTTGTAAAATTCCTACTGTAAACCTATCAAAATGTAATTTTTGATTAGTAATATGCATTGCTAAGAACTTAATTTGGACAACTTTAAAGGTGATTTTCTCAGTATTTTGATTTTTTTGCACCCTTAGATTTCAGATTTTCAAATAGATGTATCTCGGCCAAATATGGTCCTATCCTAACAAACCATACATCAATAGAAAGCTTATTTATTGAGCTTTCATATGATGTATATATCTCAGTTTTGTAAAATTTAACCTTATGACTGGTTTTGTGGTCCAGGGTCACATATGGACAAGGATTTCAAAGATAATCGCAAATGGATTTGTAAATCTATCAGATTTAATGTGTTTTTGGGCTGTTCAGACTATAAAAACTAAACTAGTTTAAATTGGATGAAGTAAAAATTGGATTTTTGCTGCTCTTCTGAACAAAGCCTCTGTAATTTGCTCAGGACAATAATGTCATCAAGTCTAGAATGTGACAACCTCAAAGGTTTTTGGCAGGCAGGAGATCCATGAATGTTAATTGGGACCGAATGAAGCACGTCTGTGTTAACATTACAGTCTCTCCCCAGGGTTCGATAAAAGTGAGCCGCCATATGTCCAATCAGCACAGGAAGGACTCACATAGGGCCAAAAGGTCATGGAGATCAACGTATGCTGAAGAAAAGACCAAAGCGTCTAACCTTTTCATAATAGGTGACTTCATATTCCACCACGGTCCCGTCGGAAGGTTCTGGACCTTGCCATGCCAGCGTTACACTGTCAGTGCCCTTCCTTTCCTTTAATATGACGCTCACTGAAAAAGAAAGAGAGAGAGATGAATTGAGATTGATTTCCATGTAAAAGAGGAGGATTAATTACACTTCTAATTAAAGAGGGCTGCCGGAGCGCGTCTTGTCTTTTTTTGGAGTGATAAATTATTCCGCGTGTGTAGTGAGTCATTTTCACCCCGTACTACATAGCTGGCACGCAGCCAGAGCACCTCAGCCCTTCTTTTCGTACAACAGCAGCGTTCGCGAGCCGCCCTGAGCGGAAAGAGAGAGAGACAGAGGTGCTAATGATGGTGTCAGATTGTGAGTACAAACGAGGGCCTCCCGTTTTGGGCCCGGCAGCTAGTGATGAATGAAGGAGCTGACGTTTCGATCTTTAATGAGCTCTGCGAGTCTTAACTCGGCGTACTCTGACACAGTGACACCGCTAACTGCCGTACGCACACAAACACTCTTAAACTGATAAACAAACAGCTACGCTGATATCTCAGCATGTGTTCGGTTCACCGATAAAGAACAGGCACGCTTGAGTTCAGAGTAATGAAAGAAAATATCACAGGAAAAGATGTAGATGATGAGTTAAACAGTAAAAACAGGATAATGCATTTATATAGGACAACATGACCATTATGTGAATGCCTAAATTCTCTTATGTTCACAAAGGCTGCATTTATTTGATCAAAACAGCAATATTGGGAAATATTATTACAATTTAAAACGGTTTTCTATTTTAATATATTTTAAAATGCTATTTATTCCTGTGATGACAAAGCTGAATTTTCAGCAATATTACTCCAGTCTTCAGTGTCACATGATCCTTCTGAAATCATTCTAATATGCTGATTTGGTGCTTACGAAGCAGATAACAGTTGTGTTTCCTAATATTTTTGTGCCCATTTCCATCACTGAATAAAAAAAGGTAATTGCAACTTTTTCCTCACAATTCTAACTTTTTTCTTGCAATTGTGAGTTCGCATTAATTTTTTCTCAGAATTGCGTGATACACACTCGGTATTCTGACTTTTTTCTCAGAGTTGCAAGTTATAAAGTCAGAATTGTGAGAACTTGCAATTCAGACTTTTTATCTGCTGCGAGTTTATATCTCACAGTTGTGACTTTTTTTGAATCGCAAGTTTATATATCACAATTCTGACTTAATAAACTCAGAATTGTGAGATATAAAAGTCTTTTTTCTCATAATTCTGAGGAGAAAAAGCCAGAATTGCAAGATAAAAACTTAAAAGCTCACATTTCCAAGAAAAAAGTTAGAAATGCAAGTTATCATCTCGCTATTCTGACTTTGTTTCTCAGAATTGTAACTTCAGAAATCATTCTAGTGTGTAGATTTGATGCATACAAAACATTTCTTATCATCAATGCGAAAAACTAAATATTTGTGTGCCCATTTCTGCCACTGAATAAAAAAAGAGGTAATTACAACTTTTTTCCTCGCAATTGCGAGGTTACATCACTTTACTTTCCATAATTGCTTGATACAAACTCACAACTCTGACTTTTGTCTGAGAAGTGTGAGTCATAAAGTAAGAATTGTCAGATATAAACTCTCAATTATGAGAAATGAAGTCTGAATTGTGTCATATAAACTCACAATTGCGAGTTATAAAGTCAAAATTGTGAGATATAAACTCAATTCTGACTTTTTTTTCAGAATTTGCGTTATCTCACAATTAATAAAATTAATAAGGTTATCTCAAACTTAATAAAGTCAGAATTGCGAGATATGAACTCAAAATTGACTGTATAACTCACAATTGCAAGTTTATATCTAACAATTCTTAGAAAAAAGTCAGAATTGTAAGATATAAACTCGCAATTGCGAGAAAAAGTCAGAATTGCGGTATAAAATCTTGCATTTGCAAGAAAAAAGTCAGAATTGAGTTTCTCTTACTAATTCTTGCAATTCTGAGTTTATATCACGCAATTCTTACTTTCTAACTTGCGATTGCATGTTTATATCATGCAATTGTGATTTAATATCTCAGAAATGCGAGTTTATATCTTGCAATTTTGACTTTATAACTCACAATTGCGAGTTTATATCTCACAATTCTGAGAAAAAAAGTAAGTATGGCAAGATATAAACTCGCAATTGTGAGAAAAAGTCAGAATTGCAAAATAAAATTGAGTTTCTCTTACTAATGCTTGCAACTGTGATTTAATATCTCAGAATTATCAGTTTATATCTCGCAATTCTGACTTTATAACTCACAATTGCGAGTTTATATCTCACAATTCTGAGAAAAAAAGTAAGTATGGCAAGATATAAACTCGCAATTGTGAGAAAAAGTCAGAATTGCAAAATAAAATTGAGTTTCTCTTACTAATGCTTGCAACTGTGATTTAATATCTCAGAATTATCAGTTTATATCTCGCAATTCTGACTTTATAACTCACAATTGCGAGTTTATATCTCACAATTCTGAGAAAAAAAGTCAGAATTATGAGTTTGTATCCTGCAATTCAGAACAGTGAGATAAAAAGTCGCAATAACCTTTTTTTATTATTCAGTGGCGGAAACGGGCTTCCATAGATTTTGTTATGAATTTTTTGTAACATTATAAATGTCTTTACTGTTATTTTTAAATCAATTTATTGATCTTCACTCGATAAAATTATTTTTAATATAAAAAAAACATCTTACTGATCCCGAAATTTAAAACAGTAATAGTGTCTATTTCGATTTCACGTCGTCTTTTACACAGAAGATCAACGTAAATAACAAACGTGCATTATACATTCATATATGTAGCAATAAAACACTCTGCATTCAGTTCTTATGAAGTCATGAATCTGTCATCTTTGATGTATTCGTCACTTTGTGTCTCCACACAATTTGCATCTATAAATATTCCGTTTGCTATCTCTCGCACACCTGCCGATGAAAGATGTGCGCTGAAAGATCAATCAATATCCAAATCATGCAAAACATGCAAATACACGCACTACATCATCCCAGAAGTCTCCTCTCGACACACAGTGGATTGTCTCTTGAATATTTCAAGCGGTGTGGACCAGAGGCCAAGCACTCGAAATACAGGCCAATCAGAGTTAGGTATACCTCAATCAGTCCCCGCCCATTAGTGGCGTTTCCACGGTTACAGGCATGTCAGCTCTCATAAGAGCGAAGGGCTGTTGATCTGGGCATCCTGGGTAACTCTCCTCTCAGGCTTCTCATTACGCTGCCTGTCTTTCTCTCACTCTTGTTCTCTGAGGGGCTGAATCATACTTAACCACAGGATCAGGAGAGCTCGTCCCTCCTCTCGACCAATGACAGGCTTCGAGGCGCTCACAGAGAGCGGGTTTAAAGGTCAGGCGAGATATAAGAGGACCCACTGAAGCACAGAGCACCCGTGTAAAAATTCAAAAGCAGAAAGCAGGAGATGAAAATTGTGACTACAGCTTCAGAGATTTAAGAGAACAAGTAAAAATATCTCTACTTGAGGACATTTAAAGCTGTTGAAAGGTGCTGAATACTACACAACCCTGACCCTTCTGACAGAGAGTTATACAAAAAAATATCTACGTCACATATCATGCCATTTTTTTTGTATGAGCCAAATGAAAAGGCCCAAAAAGGAAATAAATACTGCATGTCCTTGTAAAATGTTCATAATATTTACAACAAAGGGTTGTCAAGGTAATTCATATCTAACCATCACCTTACAAACCTCTTCATAAAGATAAAGACAGCTTTAAATTATATATATTTACGTATGAAGGTCTCATTTATACTGTTTATGAAAATATTAAGTGATGTTATAAAATATATGGTCATATTTATGATTACATTTGCATTTATTTATTAAAATATTACTTTCTATTTAGAAATTACTATATTCATATTTTGCTTTGTAAGTTTATTAAATATTAAACGGTTAATATTACACCAATTTTAAAATTAAATATATTTGGAGAAATTAATCTTTTGTATTATTAGCTGAATGAATTAATGAATCAATGAATAAATAAAATATTACTTGAATTTACTTAAGTAAAAATAAAAATAAAAAAAGCATCTGCAAACTGCAAAAATGTAATAAATTAAAATTTAAAATAAATAAAATAAATAAATGTTAGTTGAAGAAATGTAAAAAAAAAAGATTTGGTTTATTTTTCTCTCGGTTTAAAACCTAATAGTCAACAGATTAAAATCTGCAATTAAAAATTACTACATTAATATTTTGTATTGTATATTTTTTTATATATTATATTGTTTATATTATATACCAATTTAAAATTATTATTATTATCAAAATTAAATATATTTTAAGAAATTAATCATTTGTATTAGATAAATAAATATTAGTTGAATGTATTTTTTATTTATACAAAACTCAACAGGATAAAATAATTGCAATTCATCTCATTTCTAAAATACTGAAGGAAAGCATCTGTTAACTGCATAAATGTAATACAAATTATATTTAAAAAATGTATGTTTATATTCATTTAAATTAAACAAATGTTAGTTAAAGAAATGTATTTATCTACAAAACTCTATAAAGATTTGGTTTATATTTCTTAATGATAAAACAGATTCAGTATTCCATAGATTCTATAGATTCATAAATGCATAAATAAATAAGAGAGTACATCAGTTAAATGTATACAAAACTATTTTTGTTTTCACGATTTGGCTTCAGTTTCACAATCTCAGATATTATGCAATTAATCTCATTTCACAAAACATTTATAAAGCATAAACTGCATAAATATAATTAAAAAAAAGTACATTTACATTACATTTACATTACATTTTTTTATAAAAACCTTTAAAATAAATAACCTTTTTCTAAAAAGAAAAACTGAATTAGAGCCTTCCGACACCATCTTTGAAAATCCCCAATTCAGAGGCTAATAATAAACAGAATAATGGCTTAATGAAGAAAGTCAAGAGTGTAGATGTGTGACGTCTCACCTGTCTGGCTGGTGGTGACGTTGACGGACACTAGTTGACGTGGACTGGGGCTGAGATCCGACACTCCATTCAGGGCTTCAATGCTGAAGGTATAATTGGTGTGAGGCTGCAGTTCTGTGACCAGAACTCTGGGGTGCGTCAAACCAAACTGCCTGGGGTTGAAATGTGGACCGCTTCCGCAGGGAACGCACTTCTCGCTGTCTCCTGCAGCCCCTGGTTCTCCAGAGCACTTCCTGCAGTGGACACTGTAGCTGACATCTCCACGTCCGCCACTTTCACGAGGAGGACTCCATTCGAGAGTGACTGCAGTCTCGTTCACCATGGAAATAGGGTTGCCGGGTGCCGAAGGTGGTCCTGATGAACGTACACAAAGGTGAAGGATATCAATTGTGCACTTATCCAAATAAAATCATGAAAAAAAATCAAATAGATGTTTCTTTGCTTTTTTTGTTAGTATTTAGGAAGCCACAAAGACCCTGCTTACTTGTGCACGCCATAGAGCGAGGATCCAATTCGGCCCTGTAGAAGCCTCTCTCGCACACACATTCGGAGGCCTTGTCCTGGTGGGAATAGCTGTGTGGAGGACACTTCACACAGTACGCATCCATAGCAGAGGCCTTGTAGAAACCTGACCTACATGCTATTGAAAAAGAAGGGAATTTTTTTTTATTATTGTGTTTATAATTAGAAATATTACTATTATAATAAATTACATAAATTATATATAATATATAAAAAATATAAATTATCTGCGCTGATATTATCGGTACCAGCCAATAATTTATAAGCATTTAAAAAAAGTTTTTGTCAGAGCCTTTGTTGTTCGTAATTAACAAAAATTTTCATTTATAAACCAGACATACATTGGTTCAAAATATCGGTTATCGGTCTACTTGATCTGTAATAATTGGTATTGGCATTGGCCTTGAAAAACACATATCGGTCGACCCCTAATATTTAACCATTTCTTATCATTAAAGACGTGTTGTCAGTATATTAGTATACAGTAGTATAATATAATAATCGGTGCCGATATTAAGCATCTTTATGATTATCAGTATCTGTCATTTTCAAAGCAGATTTGCCGATAAAATAATTTAAAAACATTTAAAGAAAGTTTTTTCAGAGTACTTGTTATTCTTAATTTTGACATTCGTTTTTATCTTTACACCAGATATATTGGTTCAAAATATCGATTATCGGCCTACTTGATCTGTAATAATCAGTAATCGGCATTGTCCCTAAATAACACATATTGGTTGACCCATAATATTTAACCATTTCTTATCATTAGAAAAATTTATTGTAATTATATTTCAGATTTTTAAAATCTATTTTAATATGATTTATATATGTTGTTGTATTTATTATTTATAGTTTAGATCTAGATTTTAGAATTAGATTATTATTTAAAAAAATATAAAAACTACACATAAAATTAGATGTATTTACAGATTAGGGGTTGACCGATTATCGGTGCCAATATTAAGCATTCTATGATTATCGGTATCTGTCATTTTCAAACCGATTTGCAGATAAAATAATTTAGAAGCATTTAGAGAATTCTTTGTCAGAGTCCTTGTTATTCATAATTTAGATTTTTACACCAGGTATATCGGCCCTGAAAAACACATCAGTCGACCCCTAATATTTAACCATTTCTTATCATTAAAAAAATTGTTTGCAATTATATTTCCGATTTAAAAAAAATATATATTTTACATAAGATTTATGTTTTATTTATTATTTAGATTTTACATTTATATTATTACTTGAGAAAAAATATAAAAACTACACATAAAAATTACATATAACTATCCATTCATTCATCCATTTCCCTCTGAAAAGGGAAATA
Organism: Garra rufa; assembly: GCF_049309525.1. NCBI lineage: Eukaryota > Metazoa > Chordata > Actinopteri > Cypriniformes > Cyprinidae > Garra > Garra rufa. The sequence goes on along the minus strand of NC_133384.1, from coordinate 27,124,125 downwards.
CAAACACACACATTGATGTTTATCAATTACATTTGCATATAGAGATTCTTAAAGGTACAGTAGCAAACACAGCCTGTTGTGTGTTAATGCTACAAGGAAGTGAAAAAAAGTTCAAGTAAAACTACATTATGACTGATCTTGGAGAAGAAAACCTTGACTTCCCTTAGTAAGCGTAGGTTATAAGTTATTTCTTTTCATTTATAAATGGGAAAAAATAAAAATAAAATAAGGAAGAATACGAAAAAAAAAGGAGTGTGATGTTATCTGAGGGAGGTTTCCTCTCAGCTCTCGTCACCTTCTCCAGTGAGGCATAACTAACATCTCGCTGCAGCATTAGCCTGACTGGAGGCACGTGGCGGCCGTGTTTTCTGTGTGTGTGTGTGTGTGTGTGTGTGTGTGTGTGAGTGTGGCTTGGGTTAAGTTAGAGCTGAGTGAGTGTGATTGGTGTGTGTGTGTGTGCATTAGAGCACTTCCCCTCAGGGACGCCGTGCCAGACTCCCATGTTGCCCCTGAACTAAAAGCAAACCCTATATTTCTGCAAACACATCCCAAACATGTCAGTTCTTATCAGCCACAGCACAATGCCTCCAACATATTTCCCTTTTCAAGAGAGGCTTTTCAAAGCGACTAATACGGAACTTTGGACCGTGCTAATGGAGTGTAGAGTGACGGCAGCTTTGAGAAGCAGTTAAAGGTTGATGTAGTTTTGAGAGGTGTTGCTTGTAAATTTAACAACGCTGAGTGACTCAACCTACGCTGTAATTAATAACTCAAACACAGATGCCATCTTGGGCTCCAAGGCAACTTCATTAGAGAAGTTAATATTCACAAGAGAAGTCATGCTGTAGTTACATGCACACAGTGGAAAAATAACAATGAATCATTGCCTTTAAAAAAAAAAAAAAAACTATGCAAAAAGGTTTTTACATTGCATCAGAACCATGGCCTAGTAGTGTATGAGGAAGGAGTTCAAGTCTGGTTTGCAACATTTTTTGCTTTCACTTCTTGCCTGTAGTATACTATCAATATTAATAAAAATGGGGGAAAAGGCCAAAAAATATGTGACCCTTAAGTAGCATGGGTATATTTGTAGCAATAGCCAAAAATACATTGTATGGGTTAAAATAAACGATTTTTCTTTTATGCCAAAAATCATTAGGATATTAAGTAAAGATCATGCTCCATGAAGATATTTTGTACAGTAAATGCCCTGCCATAAATATATCAAAACTTGATTTTTTATTAGTAATATGCATAGCTAAGAACTTCATTTGGACAACTTTACAGGCAATTTTCACAATATTTAGACTTTTCTGCACCCTCAAATTCCAGATTTTCAAATAGTTGTATCTTGGCCAAATATTGCCATATCCTAACAAAACATACATCAATGGAAAGCCTATTTTCATATGATATATGAAAGTCTCAATTTCCCTGAAGACTGTTTTTGTGATCCACAGTCACACTGATTTATTATCAATGTTGGAAACAATTGTGCTGCCTTATTTTATTTTTTTAACCTGTGATACTTTTTTAGGATTCTCTGATGAATAAAACGGTAAAAAGGACAGCATTTATTTAAAATAGAAATCTTTTGTAACAATATACACTACTGTTCAAAGTTTGGGGTCAGTATTTTTTTTTCTTTTGTTCTTTGAATGAAAAGAATACTTTTATTTACCAAGGATGTGTTAAATTAATAAAAAGTGATAGTAAAGACTTTATTTTTTAATAAAAATGCTGGTCTTTTTAACGTTTTATTCATCAAAGCATCCTGAAAAAAGTAATCACAGGTTTCAAAAAAAAAAAAAAAAAACTTTTTCCAACATTGATAATACATTTTTTGAATATTAAATATGATTATTATATTAAATATTAGAATGTTTTTTAAAGAAAAAAGACTAATGAAAATTTAATTTTACATCACAAGAATGCATTTTTTAAACTTTTTTAATTTTATATGATTTACAAATCTTATATTTTATTATATTAAAATAGGGTTTTCTATTTTAATTTTAAAAAAGTGCAATTTATATTGTTTATAAATTTTAAATTGTATTATATTAAAATAAGTTTTTTTTTAATATAATAAAACATTAAATTTATAAATAATATAAATGTATTTTAAATTGCATTTTTTTTTAAATAACGTTCAAGACATGGGCCAGAAGAATCCCATTAATAATCAATAGCAGCAGAATATGCACTACATTGCTCGCTTTATAATTTACACTCACATCCTCGACCTCAATCCATTAACTGGCGCTCTGATTTACCACCACATTACCATTAATTAATGGCCGGAGATGTTTCATGATCAATAAGACAGCTGTCCCTCTTAATTAATTAATCAATCTTTCAGTTCCTCACCAACCAATCAACAGCGGTTTATTGCTTGTATGAAGCGTGAAAAGGTCAAACGAGTCAAAACATGAGCAGGTGTGTCTTTTAATAGGAAATAAAATCATGTTTTGGGTATTTTGGAGTCTGTTTTTGGCCTTCAAGTAGGCTTCCTTCAACACGAATGACAAAGATTTCTCCATCCATCTCAATCTAAAGCCACTGACAAACCACACACACACACATAAAGCTACATACACACACACACATCGAGTGAGAAAACATGAAACCGATAATGCTTTAGTAAAGATAAGACCCTCTCAGCTGGAGATCTTTCTGAGAGATTAAAGGAACAAGAATTTGCTCTAAATGCTTTTACTTCAATCTGCCGAGAGGCAGTCGGGACCAGCAGAATTAATACCGGTCTTAACAGGAAAATTCTTCCACAGTGTGAAATGACTAAATCTATGCTTTCTCAGTGTCATGCTGACTGTATTTTGCCATCAAGCCAAGCTCTACTTATATTTACGGACATGTCATAATCCACATGACCACAATTACACAAAAAGCCATTGTTTTTTAATGCCAGAGCTCTTCTGTTGTACACCAGTACATACACAGATGTGGAAATATACAGTACACAAAAAACCTTTTCCCAAATGTACTAACTAAAGCTTTATGCTAACAGGCTTACTGAGTTCTGGCACAAATCCGGGAGTATTCACTGACCTAAATAATTCTGAGCTAAAACGTAGTTTCCAGGGTTATGAGGTGAAGTTCTGCTGCATGGAGCGTAAAAACACCGATTTCAATACACTAAGCTAAGACCTGAAGAACGTGTGATTGTTTTCTCCATCACCTCTGGTGGTCAGCATGAGGTAAGAAGTGTAAAGTCCCCGTGGTGGTTTTGGAACGAGGCCTGAAATGAAACAGCATGTGTGTATTATGGTTTTGCACCCTCTCTGTGTTCAATGCCAAACCAGAGAGCCCTTGGAAAGCCCGGCCTTTTGTACAGCTCAACTGGTCTAGTGTGTCAAAGCCAGCACAAAAGCAACAAGGCAGATTTCGACTACGCCTGCTAACCGCAAATTAAAGGATATGGAAATGCTGTGAAGGACAGATCCAGGAGAAGCAATTTGCCCGTAAGTGGAGAGCTGAAATGCTCCAGATTAATTGGTCTATCTGAGATCATCAGAGCCTGAAAACATCCTCCAGCAAGGTGAGTCTACCATAATGAAATTTAGTCAAACAAAATAAGTGAACATGATGGTTTGGTGCTGACATAGCCATGCTATTAAGTAATGACACTCATTTTGTATTAATTTATTCAAGACAAATATCAAAAATGCAATTTGTGACCTGAATACACCTATTTTGTGATGAACATGTTTTCACTTTTTATTAACATTTGAAAAACTTTTACCCACCAAAATCAAACTCATTAATTTTACATTTAGCAACAAATAAGTGATGGGAGAAATAAAAGATCAATGTAAAACAACATTGCTCCCAAGCACAAGACCCAGAAAAGTGAAACATCTCGAGAGATTTCAGATGGCTTCCTTATCAAATATTTACATTGCCGTGATTGGTGTCCCCTTGGCTCAAGATAATCAATAGCTTTTATACATGATACCTTCAGACAAAAAGACAGAAAGAGCAGTAGCATCATGGGAATAAAGAGAGAGAAAGCAAGCGAGAGAAAAATGAACAGCGGAGCGCTTGTATTTTTTTTCTTCTTCTTTCTGAGAGGAGGAGAATGAGAGACATGTTTGGAGAGTGTGTTTAATGCCCTGGTCCATGGGGACGAATGGTTGCTATTAGTGTATTTTCTCATTCTGTCTGCAGCCTCTGGTTCATATTGAATGAGGCAGATCAATAGACATCAACCCACCACCTGAACAGCTAACAGAGACCCTTCTCCATCACATGGATCAGGACGCCACACTACTATGAACTAAAAAAAAAAAAAAAAAAAAAAAACCCAACTGGGGGAAAACTTGAACTAAACTGAACCTAAAAAACCTTTAAAGACTAACTAAAATAAAATAAATATGGTAGCCCTAAAATACTAAAAATTAAAGCTAAAATAAAAACTTTAGAAAACTACACTGTAAAAAAGTTTTCACCGGTTTCAACTTAAAAACTTACGTTTAGCAGCTGCCTTAAAATGTTAAGTTAAAGTCATTGAAACTCACAAGTTAAATCAACTCATTTTGATTGTAATAAGTTCAAATGACTTGTAGTTTTAAGCTGATTTAACTTAAAAACTTAAGGCAGCTGCTGAACTTAGGTTTTTAAGTTGAATCTGGTGAAAACTTCTTACAGTGTAGGGTCTTATAAAAGTAAATCTAGAATACTCTTTAAAAAAAAAATAATAAAAATAAGTAAAAATTAGTCAAATTACCCATGAAACTGTGAAAAGAGTGAAAACTAATGAAACCCAAACATCTAACTAATATATGTGACCCTGGACCATAAAACCAGTCATAATACCCAGTCACGGGTATATTTGTAATGTTCAAAATTCTAGATTTTTCTTTTATGCCAAAAATCATTAGGATATTAAGTAAAGATCATTTAAAGTTCCATGAAGATATTTTGTACCTTTCCTACCATAAATATATCAAAACTTAATTTTTCATTAGTAATATGCATTGCTAAGAACGTTATTTGGACAACTTTAAAGGCGATTTCCTCAATATTTGGATTTTTTCACCCTCAGATGAAGGGAGTTTTTCTCAGATATGAGAGACAGACAGACCGACTTTCCTCCCCCCTGAGGGCGAGAGTGAGACAGTAAGAGTGACATCCCTGCTTCCAGCGCTTCAGGTGCCCTTTTCAATTTAACAGCATTGCAGACCTACTCAGAAAAGCAGAACAGCGTAGCAAAGGTAGGGTCAGTGGAACGCCGGCCGCAGGGTCCCGTGCCCACAGAAACCGAGCATTCTATTACCTAGGGAGAGAGGCTTATGTACTAGTTTCCATGGCAACATAATTCCAAAACGTTCCCTTCATTGAGTGTGAATCAAGACTTAAATAGTAGAACTCCAGGGGGATTGAAGAGTGAAATTTTATCCACATGTAGCGAAGGATTCGCACAACCAAAGCACAGAAAAACTGGGAAACGTTAGCATCTCAAACACTTTCAAAGAACTTTATACAGCCAACCTTCAGAGGCATGTTTCATGCCTTAGCCTTCAAACGGACAAATATGGGCTCATCTAGACTAGCTCACATTAGTATATTTCATGCATACAACATCAAAATTGATGGCTAACTAAAAAGGCGCTAAAAAGCGTTGGCGTTAGTGATCAATGAAGCTGAGTTTCTTACAGCGAGTCTTTGATGTTTGCTCACCTTGACTCAGTGATGCTAAACCGCCGAAATGCATCAATTTCAAAGCGCCACTTTCCATATGACATGCTAATCGAGGCTAACAGTTAGCCTCTAGGGTATTTCAGTGCATCTATCTATGGATCTCCATGTTTGCATTTCTGTTGGTAAGCAAATGACCTGCTGAGCCTTTTGACTTACAAGACTAAATAAGGTTCTTCACATTAGCAGAACTCGATCTCACCTACAGGAATGGAAGTGTTCGGGTGATTATAGCGCTGTATTGATTTAGCATCCGGTTGCACAGCAGAGACTTTTTAAAGTCTTTTCAGCCATTTTTACCCTGGCCATTAGGCAATGTGGCATTGATTTTTTGGGGAAGGAAAAAAAAATCCAACCCATCCAGGCTGACGACTGGAGAATGGTAGAGCCAGACTTTCCTCAAAGCTCACCCGCTAGGAACACGGCTAAAAGGTCATTCACAATATTCACACAAAACCAGCCTGTTCTGTGCTTAAACCACATCTTTAACCCTTTAAACAGCAAGATTATGGAGTGATTTGATCCCAGAAACAGGCTTTTCAGAGGTCAAACTTTTTAGCTTCTCCAATAACAATGGAAAAAATGGCTGCACGAATGGCTTAGAGTCACACAGCTTCTACCTGGCCTTCAATATCCGAAATACCTGTCCAATTACCTTAGAGGTGTCAAGAGAGGGTTTAAACATCTCCACCGCTGGATTTCTCCTTTGTCTCAATCTGCTCTCAATCTCCCTGGAGTGCCCTGTCTTTCCAAAGGCTATTTCCCGCTTTCCATCCATCATGCACAGCATGACAGAGCCAATCTCCCAGGCTTTGCTGGTACGCCTAGCTGGAACATCCTATCAACCTAGTGGCATATAATGTCCACTTGAGCCAGAGACAAAATGTCTACTTAATCCCGTGAAACAACTGATAGAAACAAGGTGGACAACTTTATCACGACCCGAAAGCGGAGCTTTACAGTTTTCCTCAACCATCAAATCTAAGAAAAATCCCACAGACAATAAAACCACTTGCGAATGATATGATTGCAAAGCCTATGAATATACGTCAAATAAGCACTTACGAAATAACTAGATTTCTACGAATGTAAGAGGTACTTGCTCATACAAGACTTGCCAGTGCATTTCTATAGCACTCACGGTGACGCCGCTGTGTTTCGTGGTCACAAAACTTATCGTTTGCATGCGCTTTTAAAGAGCAGGTCATATGGGTTTTCACAGAGGACTGCTTGTCCAATCTGCTTTTATCTTCTTTGGCTTCTAATCTTCTTTATTTGGACTAACAAACGTTCCTGAACCACAACCTGTAAGTACGATTGATGCATCACATGTACATTTTCAATTGAGTGCTTAAAATATCTATTTTTTGTGCTAATATGTGATGTAGTGCAGCTTTAGGTTTTCAGGTAAACCACAATGCTGAAATAGTTCTAATAAAATGCTGTACCCACTATTTCCTAAGAATGTGTCAAATAATGTAAACTGTCATTCTAAATACTAATTAAATACTAAATACTAGTTAATAATAAAGAATGTAACTTAGATATATTTTGGTTTACAAACTGTATCGTTTCATCAGTTAGTCACGTTAGCACTCGGCTAACGTATCCACCATTATTGTTTTGTTATGTGTTTACAGTTTAGCAGCTAAACAAGCTGTGGGCACAATTCACTTGCATAAGTGTTAAACAATGTTTTTATGTCATTTTTTTTAAGAACGGATTGGAGAACTATATTATTGTTTTATGCAAAGATCCATGCTAGGGTTGCCATGTAATCACAAAAAAAACCTGCCAAATTGCTACTCAAAACTAGACAAATTGCATTTCAAGGGGGGGTCCCCTGTTAAAAATACACGTTTTTTGTCAGGGATCACCTGGTAAATTTGCATTCCAGAGGCTAAATATGACATTACAGGGGTCGCTTCAATCCGCAACATCAAAAACAACAGCAGACTTGGCAACACAGATAGTAGCGCTATCTAACTTGCTCAAGTGCCCCACTCTGTGTCAATCACAACAGGCTTGGCCAGCTGACCAATCAGAGCAGAGTAGGCTTATGGAAGGGAGAGGTTTACAGTCATTATTACGCTCAAAACTGATAAAATCATTGTCAAATGACTATGTATAAAAGTATATTCTGGGAAAATTACAATGTTTTCTTAGTTGCATTTAAACCTGTTGTAGAGGACTCCAACACAACCTTAGGACACTTTAAAAACCATATGACCTGCTCCTTATGCATTGTGTTTAAAAACGAGTGTGGCAGTATCGAAACAAGTTATTTTTGCCTCTTCATAGGCCTTGAACAATTAAATACACAAACTTGTACGTGTCAAAATGGCTGTCTTTATAAGTATTCCGTAAACACAGTAATTTAGGTCTTAGGTCAAAGCAAACAGTTCAGAAAGAAAACACATTTTAGCAGTATATTGGATCTGGGCAGCTCTTAAAGTGACAGCAGTCCTGCTGTCTGTCATTCATGTTAGGCTAATTAAACAACAAAAGAGAGTAAATCTCTCACTGCTCTTGACTAAATCACTTTTGTAACTTTAATAAGAAGAAATATATTTAATTTACACACTGAATATGCAGTGTTTTTTACATTTGATTACTGTATGCACTGTTTCTTGTTTACTCGTTCTACATCACAAAGAACATATTTAAAGCAAAAATAACTATAATGTGATATATTTTACTAATGCACAACATTTTTTTAATCTTAGAAATGCTTCCGTACTTGGGGAACAACATATTGGATGTGGTTTGCATTCAGCCCATTCTACGCAAACTTACAGCATACTCAATGCTTCAGTTTTCTGGCAGACTTTGTAATCAGTGGGGCTGAAATGAAAAGCAGGTGTGTTTGGAGTCCAGCGGTCTTGCTGTTATTTCAGTGGGGTGAGCTACAGAGCGGGCGCAGGGGGAGCCTCTGACCGCAGTTCTTGGGTGGAGAGCTATAAAAAAGAGATTATCCATACATGTGAGAAAAGTAGCAATAAAAACGAATTCTTCTCCGCTTACTCGTGCCTTTTTTCCTCGCTGTCTGTGCAAGTCTACAAAGCTATAGCCTCACTATATCAATTTAAAATCACAGGAATATAAAATAAAACGACTTCAATCTGAGTTTCCAAAGCAATGCATTATTTCTGAACATAGAGGAGCCATTAAAACAGCTGCTGAAGTCTTCGACTTACTACTGTTTTCTTTTAACAGTCTGTGTCATGAAAAATCACAAAGATTTCTTCATATTGATCTATTTAATAAGGCTCCCATTCTCTAGAATTTTGCTTGAGAAAATTATTGTCCTCTCTAATCATTTAGCCTGACAGGAAAACCCATATTTGCATGGGAGATGTGAGGTTGTACAGGTCTGTAATCACAAAACGTAGACTTTAAACGTTTAAAGTTTTTTTTAAACCAGTCATTGCCAGATTTAGAGTCAAAGCTGGAAACTGGCTCCTCTTAAAAGACAGTCTCTTGTTTTATTGATAGTGGCTCCATTTCATTACACATGTGCAAATGCTATTGGATATTTCACTCCTGTCTCTCCTGAGGCTCCGCCTGTTTTTTAAATGTGAGAATAACTTTTAATGAGCAAGACATGATTGCATTTTAACAGAGCAGCTCACAGTGAAATTTTTGTACCTAAAATTAAAGTGAAAACCCCTTTAAACTCCAAAACCTGATGTATTTTTGGGTGAAAAGGAATGCTCCACAAGGGGGAAAAAGATGTAGTGTGGAGTTTGTTAAAAACCAGTTAATGTCATTTAATAGCTTGTGTGGCCTAAGGCAGAAATTGTAAAATAAAATAAAATAAAATAAGTAAACTAATTGTCAAATAAAAACTAAATCGACCTAAAATAAAACAATAAAATAAAATACAAAAAAAAAGAAAAAAAAAAGAAATAAAGTAATTGTGAAATAAAAAATAAAATAAATTAAAATAAATTAACAAAACAAAAGAAAAAGAACATTTTTAAAATAAAGCAATTGTGAAAAAAACTTAACTGAACTACACTAAAATAAAAAAGTAAAAAAGTATTTGTGAAGTAAATACTAAACTAAATTGAACTAAAATAAAATAATAAAATAAAAATAAATGTAAAAATTAAGTAATTGTGACATAACTAAACTAATCTGAAGTAAAATAAAATATTAAAATACAATAAAAACAAAAAACTGAACTAAAATAAAATAAAAAAGTGATTGTGAAATGAAAACTAAACTAAGTTGAACTAAAATAAAATAATAAATAATAAAAATGTAAAAAAAAAGTAATGATTCATTTTTTTATTAATTGTTATGAGCTTTTTTCAAATTTGGATTATTATGCACCGATGAGTCATTGACAATAAGACCAGGAAAATGCAATCAAGTATATACAATCCATTCTGATTCATATTGACTAAAAACAGAAGTCTGAGCCAACCGCCAGACTGTTTCTCCTGGTCGCAGGGCCCTCTTGTCATCTGCAGCCCGCCAGATGAATTATTAAAAGAGTTTGGAAAAAATAATACAAGAAGACTGCTTGTTGCACGTGTCGGTGCCTCCACGTGCCGTCTTTCTCCTCAAAGCACACACATAGAAAAAAATACATCTGAGTGCCATTAAGAGAAACAAGTGTACAGGTGTAGAAACAAATCCCATTACAACGTCACAGTGAGGCAACACCAGCAAAGAACACATTTCAACGTCAGTAAACAGTGAGAAGTGTAAACTGTGCATACTTTAATGTAACATAACATAAACAGTGATTAAAGGCGTCCTTTTCCCCATTATGTGTTTCAAAATTGCAATCCACTATTAATGTCATGAAATGATTTGCGATTTTCTCTATAAAATCATGATGTTAATAAGCCTACTGTGACTTTCAAACTGTGGGTGATTGGTAGGAATAAGAAAAAGAAAATATCTAGTTTCCTTAACCTTTTTTTCAATAAAGAAAAACTGAAGCCAGACTGTCAGTTTTACAGTCTGTGAAACAATTTCTACTTAACGCATGCAAAAACATTCTAAATTCATCCTGTAGACAGAAAGAAACATTCAACGATGTGCCAAACTAAAATAATAAAATAAAATAAAAATTATTAAATCAAATGGAAAATTGAATTGAATAACAACAAAAATACATATAAAATAAAATAGTAAACAACTAAACTAAATAAAATTAAAAAATTAAAAAGTTAATAAAATAAAATGAAATCAAATGAAAAATTGCATTAAATAACAAAAATAAAAAAGGGAAAATAAAACAACTAAAAATGTGTTAATGTTATTTAACAACATAAAATAAAATAAAATAAATCACAATTTTTCTATTATGAGTTTTTTAATAGTTTTTTTTAAAGAAAACCACAATTCACTATTAGTGTCATAATGTAATTTATGAATTTATCCATAAAATCACGATGTTAATAGGCCTATCATGACATTTAAACTGCAGGTGATTGGGAAGAATAAGAGGGAAAAAAAGTCTAGCTCCTCAACATTTTTCCTTTTCAATAAACACAACTTCTACCAAACGCATGCAAAAATATTCAGAAATTCATCCTGTAGAAGGAAAAGGAACATTCAACAATGTGGTAAACTAAAATATTAAAATAAAAAATTTATTAAAATCAAATGAAAATTTTAATTAAATAACAACAAAATACATATATAAAAAGTAAAAAATAAAATAAATGTGAAAAACAACTAAACTAAATAAAATTAAATAAAAAAATTAAAAAGTTAATACATTATATTAAATTAAAATCAAATGAAAAATGGGTATAATTATAGATTAAAAAAATGATCAATTAAATAACAAAAATAAAAAAAAGGAACAAATAAAACTAGCTACCTACCTACTACCTACTCTACCTAAAATAGGCACTTTTTAATTGTTATTTTAACAAAAACCACAATTCACTATTAGTGAATCATAATGTAATTTATTAATTTCTCCATAAAATCATGATGTTAATAGGCCTATCATGACTTTTAAACTGCGGGTGATTGGGATAAATGTGTGGGGGGGGGGGAAATCTAGTTTCCTTAACATTTTCCCTTCTCAATAAAGAAAAACTGCGAAGCCAGACTGTCAGTTTTACAGTCTGTGAAACACAACTTCTACTAAACGCATGCAAAAACATTCATAAATTCATCCTGTAGACAGAAAAGGAACATTCAACGATGTGCTAAACTCCCTAGATGAAATTTTAGAGTTCTGTAAGCTGTCAATGTCCCTGTATAATTGATGGTGCTCCGAGTCTTTGATGCTTTGGCTGTGGAGACTCCATTCCTGAGCTTGTCTTTCCTACAGGGGTCCACACCCAAGACCCAACAGCCAGACGGAAAAAACCCACCGGCTACATCTGGTAGCCATCCTGACGTTCTCCAGCAGAGCTCACAACGGTCTTGGTTTAACTGCTTACTGAGAAAGAAATGTAGAATGCATCTCAAATCTCCACAGCCTTTAAATCTATAGAGACACCAACAAATGAAATAAGTCTAGGCGCCGTGTAATTCTAAATAGCGATAACGTTGCTTGTTTTCCGTCAGCGTTTGATTTGGGCATCATTTATATTTTACCCTGCCCAGATCTCAGCACGCCAGCAATCTGAAACTTCCTTAGAGACAACTGCACATGAACGAAAACACGTATCATGAATTGTCTGTGTTATGACAGTTGGACCGTGAGCCTAAATTGCAGATTGGCACTTTGCCATCCACTGACAGGTTATTCCATGTTGTTTACTATCGGCTACTAAAGTGTTATTGATCCGAACAGCAGCTGGAGGTACAGAAATGGGTAGATGACATGTGGTAGACAGGATGATAGAGGGCTGAGACGGCTAGACATTTTAGGCGGCAAACGATTAACTAGATGGCAGTAATAAAAACAGCGGAAATCTTTATTATTTTTACACACTTTAAAGTAATGGATAAATTGAAATGAAATTCTTTGGGTAGATTACAGCTCTGCATAGTCATTAAAATATATAAATACATTAAAAATAAATGAACAGTTCATTTAAATACTGCTCATCTTTTCTGTTCATCAAGGCTGTTTATTTGATTAAAAATACAGAAAAAAACAGCAATATTGTGAAATATTATTGCATTTTAAAATAGTGGAAAAAAAGAAATTAATACTTTTATTTAGCAAGAATGTGTTAAATTGATAAAAAGTGATAGTAAAGAGTTTTATTGTTAGAAAATATTTCTATTTTAAATTAATGCTGTTCTTTTTAACTTATTATTCATTAAATAATCCTGGGGGGGAAAAAATACAGGTTCCAAAATAAAATATGAAGCAGCACAACAGTTTCTAACATTAAAAAAAAATTATAATAAATCAGCGTATTAGAATTATTTCAATAAAATAAAAATAAAAGGTAAGTAATTGTGAAACAAAGAACTAAACTAAGCAAAACCAGACCAAAATAAAAAATAAAACAAAATAAAATAATACATACAAAATACATAATAAAAAAGTTAAAAAAAATAAAAGTGAAATAAAAGCTAAACTAAAATAATAAAATACAATACATATAAAATAAATAAATAAATAAATAAAATATAAAATATATAAATATAAATATAAAAAGTAAAAAACAAAGTAATTGTGAAATAAGAACTAAACAAAATGGAACCAAAATAATAAAATAAAATAAAAGAAAGAAAGAAATAAAATAAAATATTATAAAAAGTCATTGTGTAAAGTCATTTATTGTGAATAAATCCTGTTCTTTTTAACTTTTTACCCATCAAAGAATCCTGAAAAAAAATCCAAAAGTATAAATTATATTTAAAAATATATTAAAATAGAAAACTGCTATTTTAAATTACAATGTTATTTAACAATATTAGTTTTTACTGTATTTTTTAATCAAATAAACAGCCTTAAAAAATGTAAAGTGTACACACATACATTAAAACCAATATTTTTGCGAAGATTTTTTTGTTTGTTTCATAAAGAGCTAATATGCAGACACAACTGATATCAACAAAACTAATTTCAAGCATTTAAGCATATGGTTTTAAAGATCATAAGTAACAAATTCAGTCGAGTGCATCCAAACTGACTGCCAGTGTAGTTACACATGAGCATTTTTTCTCCTTTAAACATTTGTTCCAGAAATAATATTATTATCAAGGGTAAATGAAATGGCTATTGCAGATGTCTTATGCTGTCTTCGCCAATAAAAGCTTCTCCATTGGAAGAAAAACTTGCACTCGATGCAGCTCATACACACACACTTCCAAACTGGCAATGAGCAGCTAGCAATATGCTACGCAGAGGGTTCGAAAGCATATGGGGGAGAAAGCAGCTCAGGTCACTGAGTTGGGCTGAATGTTGAACATGCAGCTTTATGGTTGACTGAGCTGTAGGGGCTATCAGCATGTACCAGTGGCAGTTAAATGATTCAGTATATGTATGTCCACAGCGCAGAAACGGTATATCACGCTTCATGTGTTATGGGACCTAAATATCCACAGGCATGTTTTGTGGTCGGATTCACTGGCAGTACCAACTATATATAGCAGGGTTTTTTTCTTCTTCACTAAATGTTAAAACATGATGCATATACACTACCAGTCGAACATTTCTGAACAGTAAGTTTTTTAATGCTTTTTTAAAGAATTCTCTTCTGCTCACCAAACCTGCATTTATTTGATTAAAAATACAGCAAAAGCAGTAATATTGTAGGAATCTTTTATGAAAAGAAAGATCCAGAGATCAGCATTTATCTAAAATAAGCTTTTGTAACATTATATGCTATTCAAAAAGCTTGGAGTCTCTATAATTTTCATTTTGGAATTAAGAAATTCCTTTTATTTAGCAATGACGCTTTCAATTGATCAAAAGTCATGATAAAAACATTTATAATATTACAAAAGATTTCTATTTCAGATACTTTCAGATACAGAACTTTCTATTCACCAAAGAAACCTGAAGAAAAATTCTACTCTAGCTGTTTTCGACATAATGACCAGAGTAATGATGCTAAAAATTCAGCTTTGAAATCACAGGAATAAATAACATTTTGAAAAGTATTCAAATTGAAAACATTTTAAATAGTAAAAATATTTCAAAATTGTACTGTTTTTGCTGTACTTTGGATCAAACAAATGCAGGCTTGGTGAGCAGAAGAGACTTCTTAAAAAAAAAAAAACATTAAAAATCTTTCTGTTCAAAGACTTTTGACTATATATCAAAAGTTTGAAATTATGTTTTTGTTTTTTTTGTTTTTAAAAGATGACTCTTATGCTCACCAAAGCTGCTTTATATTTCCTTTGGAATTTATTTAAAAATGTAATGTACTTCTGTGATGGCAAAGCTGAACATGACACTTTTTTCAGAAATCCTTTCTTTAACAGAAAGTTCAAAAGAACAGCATTTTTTAAATGGAATTTAAATGTATTTTTACAGACACTTTTAATCAATTTAACAAGTCCTTGCTGAATAAAAGCATATAATTTTTTATTTAAGAGAACAATTTATTTTTATCTTACCCCAAACTTTTGGTGGTGTATAACGGTTTCCACAAAAATGCTAAAAACAGTTATTTTAAATTGCAATAATATTTCACAATACTACTGTATTTTTTTTTTATTAAATAAATGCAGCCTTAAAATCTCCTTCTAAACTTTTATAATGATATTGTAATATATCTCAAGGAGGAACCGAAGCCATTTCCATTTCATAAAGGCTTTCATAAAGTCTAATTAAAAATATTTTTCTATATATAGCCTAATTTTTTTAAATAATTTTTTAAGTTATGCTAACACACACTATAGCTTAATCACAAAAAATACTGTAAGTTTATTCCATTATTCCTTTAATACATTTAACATGTTCAGATTAAAAACATAATAGAATTCAATATGAATATCACACATTTCTGCAACAATACTATGGTGCAGTTAGTGTTATCAAAGTAAAAAAAAAAAATCCATGGTAAATAATGGCTATTTGTAGATTGAAAAGCATTCTGACTATATCGCTGCACACAGTATTTCTCCTGTTTGTCAGCGCCGTTTCACCTGCCTTTAAAATAGTTTAAAATCACTGAATCATTTGTGGTTTTGGCTAAATTCAAAAGCTTCAAATTGGATCTCACAGTGATGTTTAGTGATTGCAAAACAGAGTATTTTCAGCGAGTAAACACATCTGCAAGTAAGCTTGTGCTGCGCTGCAGTTTGAACTTTAAAAAAAGCGGATAAATGGTCCATATGACGCGGAATTAACGAGTAGCGCTGTTTGTTTCTGCTTATGGCGCATAAACATTATATCAAACAATTATGGAACTCTTGTTATTGGTATATCACCCAGCCCTACCTTGACCTGAAAAATTCATGGGACTTGCAAATATTATTGTGGATAGTCAAAAAGGTAGAGAAAAGGATTAGCAAAATGACTCAAATATTCCAATTTCCTAATACCCATTCACACGTTAGCCAACAAAAGCCGCAGAGAAGGTTCATGCGGTTGAGCTGAATGGCGACTGTGTCCGTGGTACAAAATCACTGGCCGGAGATAAACTCCTGCAATTCCAGCGTCATGTTGTAACCCGGTCGGCGAGCATCACGTGGCGAGGATTACAGATGTGGAAATCGAACTAAACGTCTAAGTACGTGATTACTAGAGCCCCTATAAAGACGTACAGCAGCAGCGCGTGGAAAGCTCAGGTCTCTTAACCGTGTTAACCTCTCCAATCTACGCTCCAAAATTTGGTTTTGGAGCACACACACACGCGCTCATCTCCTAAAGCCGCCTCCACTGTGAATCTCCACTGGGGTGCTGACAATCCCATGACCCAGTTTCTCAGCTCAAATCCTATGGAGGAAGACACTCTAGAGCTCCTCACAGCGAGATTACTGTCACAAAGAGCTCATTTCTGCCGCTCCTGCCCCGATGAAAAACACTCCATTCAGCCACAACCGTGTGAGCTTAGCGTTGTAGAAAATACTCCTCGGGAGACAGAAGAGAGTGCCCATCTCCAGCTGGCATGCTAACAGTCGGGGGCCATCGGGTCAGACCTCATGCCAGACCCAAACTCAGAGGCTGATGTGCACCACCAAGCCACTCAAAAACCATTTACATCCAACAAAAGGGCCTGATTGTACGCCGAAGTGCTTTACGCTGAGAGATACGGGTACGAATGAACAGCCCCGGTGAAAGGACTTGATACAAGAGGCTTTTTTTTTATCAGAGTTTACAACATACTTTCACAGAATGAAAGGTTAAGAGAGGATATGGAGAATGAAGCGAAAGAAAAAAGGATGAATCTACGGACGGCAGGACAAAGTGTTAAACCGGAATGGATGGGAGGGGGTTTCTGTTGGAGAGCGTTTGAGAGCTGCCACAATAAGACAAAAAGAAAAGAATGGGAGAGATAAATATAAGAGGCAGTTCACTGAGCCGAGGTTGTGGGAGACGACGTATCTAAACAGTAGCCGTCTCCCTCTATTTTTCACTGTCTTTCTATTACGGCCTTGTTGGTCGACGTTGAGCGGTAAGTGGGCTAGACAGAGGCACTGTTGAGAGATTTAGAAAGAATCCCAGAGATAGGAGAGCTAGGAAAAAGGTAGGAAGTAAGAGTACAGAAACAGTGGGGAAAAGGAAGAAAGAATTTGTTAAACACTAGCCTAAATTTAGCTGTAATACTTCTGTCCTCCTTCTAATGCCGTTTTCAGTGAATATAAAAGCCCTCGCAGCATGAAAAGTGGAGAAAGCCAACGTCAGCAAGCACTTCCAGAACCCACAGCGAGACCGCAAGGTGAAAACATACCACGAGCTGTTTCACTTTAAGTCATTTCGCCTGGCATTGCCCCGTTTCTCCGAGCTGTTGGAACCAGAGAGAAATGAATGTTTTGTCAGCTGACCGGGCTCATATGAATTAACCAATTTCATATTGCAATTGGAGTAAATCTTTTATTTTGAGGTTATTATTGAGTTACAGCCCAGTCGCGATCACTCTCGGTAATGAATGGCTGCTAAAATGCTACCCTTTTTCCATTGGTGCTGAATGCTTCTTGCAGCACTGAGCTGAATCTACTGTGCCACAACAAATGATACTTTTCCTGAGTGGGTTTTAAAAGATGAAGTAATCAGTAGAAAGTATGGAGATAAGCTATGACAATATAAAGACAATATATAAACAATACATAGTTTTTTTTTCACAGGTTGCATGCAAAAACCAAAAATACAATTGTCTATTTAAGACTGGAGTTTTCCAGATCTTAGTCCAGTGGCTTTGAGATTATCTATATGTGACCTTGAACAACAAAACCAGCCTAAAGTTGCACATTAAGGGTCAAAATTATTGATTTTTCTTTTAGGCTAAAAATTATTAGGATATTAAGTAAAGATCATGTTCCATGAAGATATTTTGTAAATTTCCTACTGTAAATATATAAAAATTTAACTTCTGATTAGTAATATGCATTGCTAAGAACTTCATTTAGACAACTTTAAAGGTGATTTCCTCAATATTTTGATTTTTTTGCACCCTCAGATTCTAAATTTTCAAATAGTTGTATAAATACATATATATCCTGCCCCAACTTCCTGTTTCTCTCTTTTCCACCACTATCTCAACCACACACAGTCAAAACCTGACTCATGCCTATAGCTAACAGCCCAATTAACAGATACAATCATTGACATGAGCTGTAGGACTCTATCAGCCTGGTTGTGATGGATATCCCACCCCCATCTCTCCAGTCTACTTCCTAGTCATGCCACTCAAATGTTCCTTGTAACTCTGTCCAAATCCCCTCCTTCCTGATCTTTACTTCCACCCACAAGAAAACAGTCCAGAATGGCTGAATGAATATTTAAAAGCTGCAGCCATCTCAGTCCTGAGGTGGCATACGGGCAAGTATCTCAAACGGAGGCTGAGGGGCGACAGGGCTTTAAAACAACAAAGGCGAAGAGAGAAACATACACACAAAAAAAAATTAAGTGCAACCCTCGCCTTGGCTAGAAAGCAAGCTACATTAATGAAGCCATTAGCACCTTCTGTAATGAAAAGAACAGTGAAGACCTGAGTTTAAACCTGTTACCATGCACGCACGATAATAAAGTGTGCCGTCTATTTTTCTCAGGGGGATAGCTTAATTTGTGAGGTTTTACCTAGCATTTTCTTCTTTTAATGGATCTTTTGTTTGGAAGTATGAAAGACACAAAAGTGCAAAACCCTCCCTAAGGGATTAAGATGCTGATTTTTGATTGAGGTATGTAGTTTACACAAAGTTCACTGCTTCATTAAACAATAATGATAGCAAAAAAACACAATAAAGCAATAAAATGCCAATCAAATTCCAATTTGGACTGTATACTACACTGATCTATCCATCTATCTGCACGTCTATATCTATAGCTGAACTATGTTTATCCACTCATCTAGCTATCTATCTACCCATCTATCTAGCCACCTACCCATCTATATATTTAGCCACCAACCCATCTATCATCTACCCATCTATCTAGCCACCTACTCATCTATATATTTAGCCACCAACCCATCTATCATCTACCCATCGAACTATATCTGTCTATCCATCTACCTACCCAACTACTCATCCATTCATTCACTTAACCAACCCAACTGTTTCTCCACATACCCATCTATCTCATTTCCACTACTACAGTAACTTAACTATATCTGTCTACCCATCTATCTACCCAACTACTCACCCATTCAATCACTTACCTTCCCCATCTACTGTATCTACCCAACTACTCATCCACTTACCTACCAATCTAGACAGCTTCCTATCTATCTTATCTCCACTTCTACATTTATAGCTTAACTACATCTACCCATCTACCTACTCAACTACTCATTCGTTCATTCACTTACCTACCCATCCATCTCTCCACATACCCATCTATCTTATCTCCACTACTACATTTATAACTTAACTATATCTGTCTACCCATCTACCTACCCAACTACTCATCCATTCAATCCACTTACCTACCCAACTATTCATCTAGCCACTTACCCATCTATCTTATCTCCACTCCTACATTTATAGCTAACTATATCTATCTACCCATCTACCTACCCAACTACTCATCCACTAACCTACCCATCTATACACTTACCCATCTATCTTATCTCCACTCCCACATTTATAGCTAACTATATCTATCTACCACCTACCTACCCAACTACTCATCCATTCTTCCACTTACCTACCCATCTATCCACCTAGCCATCTCTCCACATACCCATCTAGCCATTTATTCATCTATCTAGCTACCTACCCATCTATGATCTCCCCATCTATCATCTACCTCTCCATCTATCCACCTATTTTTCCATCCATCCAGCTCTCTAGCCACCCACCCATCTATCTTATCTTCACTTCTACATTTATCCACTCCTTCATCAACTATCTACCTACCCAACTACTCATCCATTCATCCACTTACCTACCCATCTCTCCACATAACCATCTAACTAGCCATTTATTCATCTATCTAGCCACCAACCCATCTACGATCTCCCCATCTGTCCATCTATCTATCCATCTATCCAGCCATCAATCCATCTAGCCCTCAAGCCATCTTATCTCCATTTCTACATTTATCCACTCCTTCATCATAGCAACCTACCCATGTATTTTTATCTCCACTCCTACATTTATAGCTTAACTATATCTATCTACCCATTTACCTACCCAACCCCATTCATCCACTTACCTACCCATCCTTATCTATTGTTCAACTATAGAATATGGTGATAATAATCCATCCTAATCTCTTCCATCCAATCATAAATCAAGACAAAACCTTCAACCACATTTGCTGCAGCTTCTAACTGCATAACCTCAAGTTTCTATTACGCAACCAATAGCGTAATGCTAACACAAGCAGAAAGAACCTATAATAAAGCTCTGAATTTGGACACGTTTGCTATGTAAAACCACTATTGTGGTCACAATATTAATTTCAAAGAGAATCATTTCAGACCAAGTGCACATTTACGCAGTTAGCCACAAAAATGTTGATATTTTCCAAGGCAATCATTTGAGACCGTAAAAGCAATAATACTTACGTTGGCAGTGTCCATCTACCTCCTCGAAGCCTGGCCGGCAGACACAGCGGCCGATAGGCACCAGCCAACCTCCATCAGCACTGCAAAACATCCGTGGTGCCTCGAGCTCTTCCGCATCCTCGACACAAGTGCCGCGCACTTCCACCAGCGCTGAATCGCCACCCGTCACCGTGTCCGGGAACCGGGCCAGATTGAGCACCGCCAGAGGACAGCGTTTATAAAAGACTCTCAGCGACACCAGAGCAATGCAAGCCCCCAGGTCTTGAAATGCCAGGTACAAGCCCCTCTTACTGAGACCGCTGATGTCTCGCACTTCCGTATTCAACTTCATAACACGATC
This sequence comes from Garra rufa, assembly GCF_049309525.1. Lineage (NCBI taxonomy): Eukaryota > Metazoa > Chordata > Actinopteri > Cypriniformes > Cyprinidae > Garra > Garra rufa. The sequence continues at coordinate 27,103,005 of NC_133384.1, read as the reverse complement.
CCCAACGTCCGTCTGCGTAAAGCTCTCGTCAGCCGCTATAGTGTCGATCTTGACATACTGGCTCTCTCGAATGTGGCGCAAAGGTGCGGCGACGGCATTGTTGGATTCGTGGTAGTACACATTAAATGTCTCCTTACAGGTTCCAGGGACTCCTGGAAGGCTGTTGCAGTCTCGCAGAGTGAATTTGATCTCCACGTAGACACGCTGAGCACCTTCTCGCTGAATCAGTCCAGTGCGCAACCAGTTATTCTGATTGGCTTCCATTACATTGCACACCTGGTACGTCCTCATAGGAATGTTCCTCTCGTCCATAACACTGATCTCCTCCCACTGACAAATAGACAAAAAGTCGATCAGTACAAAGAGACACACATCCTTAAATGCTTTAGTAATTGTTCTTTGCACTTAGTTTCTGAACTTTCTAAACTCTTACAGTGGTTTCTAAAAGATTGTGACAGACGCATGATGGGCACATTACGAGAAAAGGCTTCATTTAACTGTCACCAAGAGGAAAGTACATCTGACAGGCAATCAGCTCAAAGTTATGAACTGAATAGTCTCAGTTGTTTTGTTCACGCATAAATCAACTCATTGTTGATGCTGAGAAAATTGTATAATTGTGCACTGGAAACTTCAATTGTTAAAACCTAAAGGCAAAAACCATGAAAAATAACTTGGGTTGCTGGTTTGGCATTGACGTCAGCAAGTTTGTGGGTTACAAATAATGGTACAAAAAGTAGCAACGTAAATCTTTCAAATCTTTTATTTCAAAAGTGTAGTATGCATACTGCTGGACATGCCAAACCTTGAATGGTGCTTTACAAGCACCACACAAAAAAATGTGATATTTCTTTTTACAGGCACTCATGAATCTGAGCGTGACTGCTTGTGCCAAGGCCACTATTACAATCCATCATCATCTTGTGAAAATGGATTTGAATGAATGAAACGAAAGCGTGGGATGAGAACCAACTCCCACAGAGGAGACAGAGAATCGTTACTCAGCGGGTTGGCAAGGTTGTTCGAAATGAGACTTTCCTACGACCCCCCACAGGAAACTCAGAAGCACAGCCTGTATGTTCACAGAGGGGAGCCGAGTGCATTTTTGAGGGTCAGAAAGATCAAGCTGTACACTTTAAATCTGGGGTATAAGAGCACTGGTTGGGGATGAAGTAATTAAAAGGTTTTAGGTTCAAACCCACAAGGGATAACCATAGGATGTTACAAATGTGCGGCAAATGCTTTTGAATTTTAAATGCCTTTTCAAATCAAATTCAGTTCCTTAATTTGAATTAAAATGCACAGAAAGTAAAATGAAAGGATAACTGACTAACTGACAAATTTTGATTTGACAAAGTAAAATTTGACAAAGCCTTAAAGCCTTAAAGTTTGAACCGCCATTCTGTAAATTCGTTGAAACTTTAAAAAGCTTTTTGTAAGGAAGGAATTTGCACTTATCCCAAAACCTGTGACAGTGGCTTCTATATTGAAATGACTTTTGCTAAAATCTTTGGCAAGCTACTGTGAGAAAGGCCCAGGGCAACTTTCACAAGCACAGAGCTCTTAATCATTGTTTTTTTTGGATGATTGATCTATTTCGGCTGTGCTGTGCAGACTTTCACAGGTACTTACCCCCTCTGGTGGATACGCTTCCCAACCCAGATCACCTGGGGCGGACATAGAGTCGAGCAGAGTAACTGTAAAAGAATGAAAATGACAGAGGTACAGAGTTAATCAAAGTCACAGTGCTAGTATACTTAGCAGAGAACATCACATTTTTATCGTTCGTTCACATTTTTCATAAACAACAATGGGGTTTTTACACAGCATGATGTCATGTAAAGCATGAATCATTCAAGGCTAAAGTCTGAATAAAACATAGACAAAGGAGCTCTAGAAATGTCAGAATCACTTGTAACAGCCTAATCAACACTTTGCATTCAAGGTTATTCATTCCAGTTTTATTTAGATGGTACATTACATACAGTGGATTTATTTCATCAACCTAAACCTCAGGCCAGATGGGGTTGGATATTCAGCCGTGACCATTACAAAACATGCAATTCACAGCTCCTCACGCAGTCTTTTTGAAATCTGTTCTCACATCAATATTTTCAGAGGTTGTTGGTGCTATTTTTAACAGTCTTTCAATCTCCCAATGGTCGGAGCCCTGAACTTCCCACTTTGAGCTCCGTTCCAAACCAATTACATCCCTGGCAACCAGGGTGATTAATTCTTAATCACATCCAAACCTCAGATGTTCCTCCTCTTTCACGCTGAATATCAACCTCTCCCTCTCCTGGCACACGTGCGTGCCCTTTTGTGACTATTTCAAAAAAAAAAAGGAAGAAGGAAAATGGGAAAATCAAAGACCATCTGGATCCAAATTCTAATTAAAACTGACTGCCAATGGGTTTGTGTGACATGCAAACAGTGCGCATTTTTAAATCGCGCTTTGATGGTTGGTTGATGTGGAAACATGGATTATGTTTGGTTTTATGGGTCGTATACAGAGCAATTGGGTAAATTTGATGACTTGACACTCGAAGAGAAAACCATATGTAGAGGCAAAGCAGGATATTGCTTCCTAACCGAATACAGATTACGATGCCATTAACTGCTGGTGCTCGCGTGGCTGTTTTCTGATGAAGGGGTAAAACCAGACAGGCCAATATATCAGTCCAAACGATCTGGAAATAATTCTGCTCGGCCTTTCAAAGACACATTTAATAAAACAAACAAATGAATACAGCCGCAGGCCTTGCACAGACCATTAATACAAACAGCGGGTAACATTTAACTCACAGCAAGGCAAAATTTGTTCCACCTGAGACATCAGTTCTGGCTCAGCAAGCAATTTTTAAACAACTACTATACAGTCCCTGATGAAAAAACTAATGTGTTGTGTTTTGAAAACCAGCCTGCTTAAATCACAAACAACTAATATGCTCAAACTTTTAAATCACCAAGGCAGTCCAAGTTGGCTTTCTAAACAAAAGAAAATGTCTTGCTATTTTAACCAGCAAGACCACTTGGTCAACCAGTTGCACCTGCAAGATCAGGTGCAACCAACTTAACTGGCAATGTTTTACAAGCAAACATAACTGCTGTGTTGGGTTTTTTTAGCAAGATAAGTACCAAACAGGGACTAACCAGAATAAACCAGCATGAACATAATCAGATCTCAGCAGTAGGAAACCCAGGCTAGATTGTTTACTTGCTCAATTGGGAAACCAGCTCTGGTTTTTCCTTGGCACCAAAATAAAAAATTGATTTCTAAGTTTAAATTGTATAATTTAACATTTAAAAGTATAATTTTACATACAATTTTAAAAAGATATATTCATAGATTTCACACAATTCACTAATTTTAAACACTTCTGCTACAAATATAATGGCACACATGGCAAAGTCATTTTTGCAGTTTCAACAAAAACGATCTGTTATTATTATCTAACTAACCTTAGCATTCTGACAAGCTTACGCAACCAAATGTCACAGAAACCCAAATGTTTAAGGAGTCTATATCCCTCTCCAAATTCCTAGTTCAAACACAGAAAGTCTTTCAATTCTTTGTCATCAAAAAGGTGAAAGATCCCTTTTATCTACCTGTCAAAGAAAGAGAGAAGGGGGTGTTTCACAAAGCTGACGTTCCTTAAGGAAGGATATAAGCAAGCTCACTAGAAGACATGACAGAACCATGCAATAAAATGAAAATTTTCGTAACTTCAATCCATTTTGGTACCAAAGCATTTACTATTATGCCACGGAGATTTACTGTCAGTAGCTGTGTTTCTTTTACGCTTTTAAACAGCACAAATTTAAATTGCGAATTGAAAATACACATCAGTTTTGCAAAAAGGTTTTTATGCTTCAGGCATTCTAAAAGGGGAATATATCGCAAAGCTGCAATGGAAACAGTTTTTTATTTTTTCCGCATTTACAGCTCATTTGGTGCACGTAAATGTCACATGAACATTCTTTAACAAACTATTACCTCCAAGACCGACCTCATACGTGGCCACTCACAAGTATAAGGGACTTTATTGTTTGAATAATCCCTTATATAAGAAAAAATTAAATTTTTTGCATAATCAGTTAATGGAAATGCTGTTATTTCTCAATAGTTTTTTCTTGAGATTTATAACATTTTGCGTGAATCTGTAATGCAAACGCAACTACTATTACGAGAACAGGGTCACGACCATGATACACACTGTGGGTGAAGCATACCCTCCACTAGTGGTTGAATGGAATGGCTTTTTCACCAGCCAATTATATTTGAGCCCCCATTATCCCAAATAGGGTTACAGTCTTGAACAGGACCAGGCAGATACATGTTTATGAAAACAGCTGGTTAGATAGAGAAGAGGGTGGGAGCTTTTCTTCATCATTAGCTCTCAGCCATGCAACTGTGGATGTGGCAAATGCTGAAATCCCTTGAGATGGCTGAGAGATCTCAGCACCTCAGGCCAATAGATGAGATTAACCATTAACACTGGGAAGAGTGCAGTGGTCAGCAGTCACCTCCAATGTAAACAGGGGAGCAAAAACTTAAAAATGGAAAATGGAGAAGGGTAGGACAAAAAAGAGAGACGGAAAAGATAGATAAGCAGCTGGATATATGTCCTCAGGGAACCGAAAAGGACAATGGGGTCACTCTTGCTCATGCGTAGCCACTGTCAGGTACTTCTCAAGTATCCTTTACTTAAGAGGTAAATCAATCTCTGAGGATGCTATTCTTAACTCTGAAAATGTAGATTGTGGCAGGATTCAGGACTATTGGGCATTAAAATGTTTAAAATTGACTTAAAAATGGCCCTTGAAAATGAAGATTCCAAAAGAAAAGTTTATTAAGAACAAGAATCTAAAATCATATGCCGATATCTTTAATACTTCTTGAGTTACATGCACGCAAACTTTGGAAAAAAGAATATTTATGGCACTCAGACAGGTTTAATGCAGTTGCTTTGACAGAAGGAAACAAGATCATTTCCAGCTTCGACATTATGTCTTCTTCAGACCATCCTCTTTAAAAGAAAAGCATCATATTTCTGCAAATTGACCCACATTGGGTTTTTGAACATTGAATGACCCTGGAGTCATATTGAAATCCAAAATATCTGGAACCGAATGTATATTCGGGCAGGATTCAGAACTACTGGGCATTAAAATGTTTCAAATCTATTTCATTTACAAGCATAAAATATTGTATTCTTACTAGTTTATCATCTATTTAAGTGCAAAGTTTGTCTTTTCCTCACCAAACAATTGTAAAAATCATAATTGTTTACAAACAGGTTTCCCTTACACTCCCTCCTCTGTCATTGGTCAGACAAATACATGGCTCCGCCCCAAACTCACACTATTGGTTGAGTCTGTTGCTATGTCAGACTGATCAGGATTCTTAAAGGGATAGTTCACCCAAAAATGAAATTCTGTCATTATTTCCTTACCCTCAGGTTGTTCCAATCCACTAAGACTTTCATTCATCCTTGGAACACAATTGAAGATATTTTAAATTAAGTCTGAGAGGTTTCTGTCCCTCAACTTGACAGTCTAAGCAACTTTCACTTCGAAGGGCCCAGAAAGGTAGCGAAAACATAAACGACAACATTCTCGAAAAAGCTGTCGAAAAACTGTAGATGAAAAGAGTCATATGTCCAAATTCTTAGCATTCAAAAAAAAAAAACATAGGCGAAAAATACCTGGATTGACCTACTATTTCTGACAAGATTCTGAAGTATAGATCTGATGGACACTTTAATATCCCATGAGACCGAGGGAGAGGCACTGTGAATGGCAGTATATCGACACACGTGAAGATATATATCAAGCATCAACAAAAAATTATACACTTCATCTTTCAGTCCCACATTTGTAAAAATGCTTGTATGGTTAGAAGAAAATGACTCTCGGGTTACTGAAGCACAAAACACAGAGCCTGCAAAGACTGATATGTCAGTTTCCACAGCAGCCACTCAAAGCACGGAAAGTATATCTATTGTAAGAGATTGGTATCATAGAGTCGTCTTGACAGAAGAGGTGGGGTGTATTTGAAATGCAGTGAGCAGTTCCTGTCAGTCACTGCTGGTGGGGAGTCAGAGGTCTGCTCTACTGGGAGGTGGTAAAAGAGCCTCTATTCTGCCTCAACAGACTGATGAGACCTGCCACAGAGATCCAGCCTGTCCGGCACAACCATCACACTCATCTGACTCAATGCCCAAAAGAACAGCCATCCAGTTACAGCTTGACACCCATGAGTGATCTCCTAATGTCCAATGACAAACCTGTTTAACACGTATGAATGAAGATGTTCTGCTATTTTCTGAGCAGACATATTTATGCATATCCGCACACAACTAGGTCCAAACACGACAAGTTCTTTTGCTTTTATGCTGCCATCAGCTATCATAAATATAAGTTTTCTCACTATCAACAAATAAGACGTGCCTTTTTTTTTATTAAAAATCCATTATATATTTATATTGATATGGATATTGATATATAGCCTATTTATAGCCTTACTTTTCAATACATTTTGGGTTTAATAAGATTTCCTCAAGAAAAAGGCAAAAATTAGCCTGGTGTTCTTTATGATTTCAATTCTTTCCACACTTGAAAATGACAAACTGGGACTTTAGAAGAAAATAAAACCATGTAGAATATTAGGCAGCATTCAGTTTGTCTTCAATGGGAAATATTAATTACAACAACAAATATAAAACGTAAAATAATCAAATAAAAATTAAATTAAATAAATTGCTTTAATATTCAACAATTTGAAAATGGAGCATCATTGAGATGCCCATATCTCTGGGACTGAACGATGCAGGGTCTTAAAAATTAAGATTTTAAAAGAAAAGTTTATTAAGAACTAGAATCTAAAACCATATGAACAATATCTTTAAAACTACTTGAGTTATAGACATGCAAACTTTGCAAAAATAATATGTGACCCTGGACCACAAAAGCAGTCATAAGGTTAAATTTTACAAAACTGAGATGTATACATCATATGAAAGCTCAATAAATAAGCTTTCTATTGATGTATGGTTTGTTATGATAGGACAATATTTGACCGAGATACATCTGTTTGAAAATCTGGAATCTGAGGGTGCAAAAAAATCAAAATACTGAGAAAATCACCTTTAAAGTTCTCCAAATTAAGTTCTTAACAATGCATATTACTAATCAAAAATTACATTTTGATATATTTATAGTAGGAATTTTACAAAAAAATTGGAACATGATCATGGAACATGATCTTTACTTAATTTCCTAATGATTTTTGGCATAAAAGAAAAATCTATAATTTTGACCCATACCATGTATTTTTGGCTATTGCTACAAATATACCCCAGCGACTTAAGACTGGTTTTGTGGTCCAGGGTCACATATTTATAGCACTCAGACAGGTTTAATGCAGTTGTTTTGACAGAAGGAAACAAGATATGTCATCATATCTTTGTAAATTGACCCACATTGTGTTTTTAACCATTGAAAATGTGTACAATTTAACAATTTACCCCTGGAGCCATATTGAAATTCCAATATTTCTGGACCCGAACCATGTAGGGCCTTAAAAATAAAGAGTCCAAAAGGAAAGTTTGTTAAGACCCAATATCTAAAAGGACATTCAGATAATCTTAAAAACTTCTTGAGTTACAGGCATGCAAACTTTGGAGTAAAAACTTGAAACATGTTGTTTCCCTATATTTGAATGGTAACCACTGAAAAATAACGCAACAAAGATTGCTAAAGTCAACAGATTTTACTAATAGAACTATAAATCTCCATGTAACATTATGATCCTGCCATCTTTCTGAAGTCATTTTTAGCCCCCTGTAATTTGTCTCTGAATGGCCATTTTGACCCCCCTTTAGAAAATAGTGGATTGCTCAATAAACATCAATCCATGACATTTAATATTTTGGCTTTAATTACTATACATGTCTTTATACAGAAAAAATATCAGCAAAATCAAAATTTGAGCCAGGGAGGTTGATGGTCTGAAATTTGGTTGATTTGACACAGAATGATTCTAAAATAAAATAAAATAAAACTTACAAATCACATTATGCAATAAGATGAATTAAGTACACAGTTCTCTCTTTTTGACTTATTTACTTCTGGTCATATTTCAAACCATAACTGAGGTTTCCTGACATTATTTCTACCATAGTTTTGACTATTTATCATTAAAATAAAGGATTTCATCCTAGACTTTTATTTTAATTTTGTTTTCATTCTTAAATGTTCTTTTTGTACATTTCCTGGTTGAAATGACAATTTTGCTGACAGAATGTCATAATCTACAAATCATGCTCTTCACACTGGAGCCACAGGAACCCTGCCAAGCTCTAGACCACAGCATGAGACAGATAAGACTCAACCAAAACAGAAATCACCACACAATCACTGTTATCACTCAGACAAATACCACAGAACTACAGCATCATATTGCCAAACAGGCTTTCCTGAGATGTGCTCCTCCCACTCAATGAAGGAAGATTAGAAGTAGGAACTGTCAAGTAAAAAGGAAGGAAATATATATGTACAGTTACATTATTATGGTTGAATCCCACGTCACATCGACTATTTCACATATGACCTTGCTTCATTTCTGAGAACATTTCAGTTGTGTTGCTGCCTATGGAGGGTCTGAAAGCTCTTGGATTTCACCAAAAATATCTTAATTTGTGTTCCGAAGATGAACAATGCTCTTACTGTATCGGAACGACATTAGAGGGCGTAATTAATGCCAAAATGTTCATTTTTTGGATGAACTAACCCTTTAATAGACAGTAAGCACATCAGCTTGTGAATTACAATGAACACAAGGGCCATTTCCCAACCTAATAATGTGCGTAATGTGTGTCAGGCACGACTGACTGGCCATGCCAAGGTCTGTTTAATGATGAGAGGTGTAAACAGGCTGCTGCCAGACATGGCATGAAATGGTGACCCGTGTGTTTGTTAGTGGAAGACAGCAGGGAAGACACTCTTGGGATGCCTCATTAAAAGCACAGACACGGCTCGGACCACACCTGCCGCATCGATGAGTCTGGATGTGTGTGCCGAGATGCACAACAGCGATAAAACTGCACCCATGCTGGACATGAAATCCCAAGAGGGCATGAAACAGGTTACAACAACACAACAGCCCAAGTCATAATTAGAGGGATTAAACTGGGCCGCACCAGAAGAGGATGACATCACCTTTGAGCTTGCGGGTTCATAACGACCCTTTATAATTAAGGCTGATTAAAGGGATTTGTTTCTCAGAACACAGCTGATGAGTAAGATGCTCGCTGGAGATGAAACAGAGAATTTTCCTACCGTACAATTTTATATTAAAATACATTGCGAAAATTTAAAGCAAAATTTATATGGGATAGTTCACTCAAAAATCTGTCATTAATTACTCATCCTCATGTTGTTCCAACCCCATAAAACCTTCATTCATCTTCAAAAGTAAAATTGTTGAATAAAAAGTATGTCACGTTGCTTCATAACATTACGGTTGAACCACTGACGTCAAATGGACTATTTTATCGATGTCCTAACTACCTTTCTGGGCCTTGAACATGTCAGTTACATTGCTATGTCTATGCAGGGTCAGAAAGCTCTTGGATTTCATCAAAAATATCTTATTTTGTAAGGTCTTACGGGTTTGGAACGACATGACGGTGAGTAAATAATGACAGAATTTTCATTTTTGGGTTCGGCTCAAATCCCAAATTTCATAAAGCAATTTTAATAAATTTTAACATACTTATTTAACTTCAATCAAAGAAAAAAAGCTTGTCGTAATACGCATGAAACAGCCGTTTTCAAATTCGGAATTAGTCTCTAAGCAATTAAACCTTGCATTAACAAAATGCAGGGGGCCAATCCAATAAAACCTCCCAGGAATCGTAGCGCATGAGCTTCAAATCCCCAGGAGAGCAGACCATCAGTGATAAGCGTAGTGCTGTTAATGAGATACGCACAACAGAATTCACACCGTCTCAGACATTAGAAAACATTAAGGCCGAGTATTGGGTACAGAGAGCAGAGAGCATGTTAATGAAGGTGAGGGCGCACAATAAGTACAGATCAAAGCTGTTGTCGGCTAAAAGGGTCTTGTGCACGTGAGCACACAAGGGATCTGTTTTAATCAAGTCTCATTACTTTACCAGAACCGAAAGGTCCTAAATGCAAAAATGCAAAGCCTTTAGACAAATGAGCGGATGATAAAACACAATGGCCTTTGACCCTTGATGGAAAGTGGGATGTTAGTTAATCCTTCTCCTCTGATTGACAAGGGAAAGGTGCAAATGCGATCAAACTTGAACATTCTAGAGAATTTGATAAATGTCTTAGTGTTTGTTTGTCCATACAATGAAAGCCAATGGTCTTTAAAATATCTTTTATGTTCCAAAAAGGAAAATGACATAAGACAGAGTAAACACTGAAGGGATTTTCCACAAAACTATCCCTTCAACAAGCCAAGGAAGATTACATTAAGATTACATTTCTACTTTCCACCAGTTTAGCGATGAACACAGCGAGATGTATTACGACACTGATATGCTCAAGAAAAGGTAAACAGTGCAACAATGAATCGTCTCATTCAGGAAATTCACATGGTGTATAACCCAATGGAACGCACACCCAGCTTTCCGGCCACGATCCAAAGCACTCATGTGCCTCAATTCTGAAATGCCACAGGCATCAAGACTCGTTCTACCACATGAGCTGTCTGATCCGCAGGAGTCTGGATGCAGCCAGGGGCGATAAGGTCTAAGGTGTGCCATTCAGAGAAGCAGGAGACAGAAAAAGTAATAGCTCTCATGTTAATGGTTTTGACTCATAGTTATATATATATAAACTCAACTCTGGGAATTTGAGTTTTCTCACTCAAGTGAATCAATCAACCTAGACTCATACGTGTCTCTACTGCACAACTCTACTGTACCATTCACCACAGTTTCCGGATGAAATTAACACTGGAGACAATTAAACTGCACTATGTTTATTCATATTCAATTCAACTGATAATTACAAGGGAAGCTTTCCATTGATGTATGGTTTATTAGGATAGGACAATATTTGGCCGAGAAACAACTATTTGAAAATCAATCTGGAATCTGAAGGTGCAAAAAATCTAAATATTGAGAAAATCAGCTTTAAAGTTGTCCAAATGAAGTTCTTAGCAATGCATATTATTAATCAAAAATTAAGTTTTTATATATTTACGGTAGGAAATTTACAAAATATCTTCACGGAACACGTTCTTTACTTAATATCCTAATGATTTTTGTCATAAAAGAAAAACAGATCATTTTGACTCATACAATGTATTTTTGGCTATTGCTACAGATATACCTGTGCTACTCCAGACTGGTTTTGTGATCCAGGGTCACATATATAGCTCCATATGCATGGCTTTTCTGATGTAAACTTGCTCAGACGCTCACCTGGTATATAGCACTGCACTTGCAATGTAGTGCTACAGTCCGATAAAACACAAGTTACAATAATAGAGCTCGAAATCTTGTAAAAGCAAGCTAAAAAGGCATGGCTGCTTCAGCAAATGTGCTTTTCTCACATTAGCATTAACCTTTTAGCGTCACTTAGGTAGCCCTTTTTTCTGCCACGTCCAAAGTGTGTTTTTCAGGGCTGATGTGATTATCGATTTTTAATCAAGCAAACCGATAACCGATATTTTGAACCGACATACATGTCTGGTGTAAAAATGAAAACTAATGTCAAAATTAAGAATAACAAGAGCTCTGACAAAAACTTTTGTAAATGCTTTAAAATTATTTTATCGGCAAATCAGTTTTGAAAATGACCGATAACCATAAAATGCTTAATATCGGCACCGATAATCGGCCAGGCCAATAATCGGTCAAGCCCTAGCCATGACACAGCATACATACAACAACTAATGCAACAAAATGTTGCCAGATTTACGTTCATCTGTTTCAAATAAAGCTGAACGTGTTTTTAGTGAAATGTTCAAAGAAGCAGTGTAACATTATTTTGCAGAAATGTCCCCACAGACACGCAATTCCAATGAGCCTGAGATGGAATCAATAGTCCTTGTCACTAAGCTTTATATCAGCAAAATACATCTGTTGGACATCAGACCGGTCCATTAAAAGTCATATGACCATGCAAAATTTAATTTTGTGATGCTAGCTCCAAGTTTCCAACCTAATATGTGAGCGAAATGCTCAGTAATATGCCCTGCATGGCAGGTATAGAACAGCAGCATTGTCACGACTAATTAAGATTTGTAAATGTATCTTAAGCAAAGCAAATACCAGTCGAGCACTTGAAGTATCATGTATAAAACCTTCTTTCTACCAACGAGAAGGGGGAAAAATAACCAATACTATCAAAAAAAAAAAAGAGAAGGCCACAGGTTAGACTAATCAACAGACTTCCTCAGACAACCTGCAAACAAGAGAGATGCAAATTCAAGCTTCTCTCCAAGTCAGTAGCTAAGAGATGGTGAGAGGGAGAGTGAAAGAACGAGAGCAAAACAGAGCCTCCAAGCACGGCTGAATTGAACATAAAAAGTGTGTTTTCTCATGCTAATTTCCCTGCCAGAGTGCCGGGGAGGGAAACAAAAGCAGACGAGAAACCGTCACTAAATGCAGTAAGAACGTGCACAAAGGACGAGCTAATGAGGGGGACCCTAGCGCTAACTAGAAAAACAAGAGGGCAACAGAAGGCACTTATTAAAAAATGAAAAGATCTTTATATAGTGCAAAAGGTTGTCACAGGTACCTATGCTTTTAATTTATAGTTAAACAACCCTAGATGAGAGGTTCTCAACTGGTTTGGAGATCCAGATTTTACAATGGCCCAACAATGCAACAAAATTGTTTAAAATTAATGTATTGAACATGTTAAATATGAACACATTTGGATTCCAAGTGTATTTATTTTGATGGTTTCTTGCTGTTGCGAATAATTCAGATGTTATTTGTCTGTCTAATTTGGCTAGCATCTATACTTTATACTATAAAATAAATAATTATTATTATTTTCTTAAATAGTTAGTGACCTATATTTGCTTTTTATCCAGCTAGTCAAAAACCACTGTTATCAGTTTTTCACTACATAGTTCAAGTTTGAGCATGTGTGAATAAAGTTTTAGTAATTTAAGAAATGTTTCTAAAACATCTTTGGTCTTTATTATCTCCAGAGGGGTCTAAATATCCAAGCACTGCAGTAATGCCGTCCAAAAACAGAAAATGTGCTGAGGAAGTCAGTCATTTGGACCCTGAATGGAAAACCAATGTAGTCATTAACATTAAATATGTGCTGATGTGTTTTAGCTTTGCCAGAAGACAGATATCAAGCATATGTCGATATGGGACATGGCTACCATCCTTAATAAAGAAAATGCTTGCAAGACAAAAACTCCAGAGCAAGAAGTTAATGAACAGTTCGTCGACACGAACACAGATGTAGATCTGCTCACAACACAAACATTCATAGAACCATATTGTAAAAATCACCTCAGGGATACCACCAGCTGGCGGTTAGAGGAAGTGCGCACCTTTATAACAACCGCAATTTACACCAACACAATGACAACTCTATGCGAAGATGGAAGATATGTTTGAACATAATGATTATTGAGATGTGATAATGAATATATAGATGAAACACCACAAAACACCCCAGATTTAGATTTGACTCCCACTGTCAATGCCCAACAAAGTGTATTTTAATTTCCCAAAGCTTCCAGTCAGCCAAAGACATCATGCACAAAATCCTATCTGATAGATTCCACCTAAATGTGTATTAAATCCACCATTGAACCTTCCTTCTGACAACAGCACAATGGGTGGCTTAATCCTAATCTCATAACAATGAGAAGTAAACCCGTTTTAATCCAGTGAGGTTAATTTATTGTCTGACTTTTGAAGCCTCGGAGTGAAATAAGTCAGTGTGGACTGCGTGGTAAACTGACATCCCTGCATTTTTTAATATATAGTCTGAAAATGCTACCTGTTATATCCTAATATTTCAGATGACAACACAGCATTTTAAAACACAAAGGTCTATAAATATCCCTGGCTCACTTGTAAATTCAAGAAACCTACTTTCCTCGCTCACAAAGCAACTTGTGTCATAGCAGTTTCAAAGAAGTTAGATCGCAAGAGTCAAGTATTTGATATATAGGTCTGGATGGGTTAGAATACCAAGTCTCTATGGGAGCAGCTCTCTCTGATCTCTGCTAATTAATTGTTTAATTAAGCAAATGAGTGTCTCACATCCATTTGTCATTGCTCAAGGCATTGCCCGTCCAAACCATCCCTTTCAATGCTAAACACCCATCAAATTCCAACATATAAATACAGCTTGTTTTAGTCTGAGTTGTCTTTAAAGTACTGACAGTTTACTATTAAACATTATTTGTGTATATCCATTTACATCTGTGTCAACCGCTCAGAGTATTTACAAAAACAAAGTTGAGCAGCATTAGATCATATTTGGTCATGGACACATCCTTGTTTGTAATCATTTCAACTCAGCAGTGTTTAGTCAAATTATTGGATCATTCGTCAAACGTTGTTACGCTAACATTTTTTTTTTTTTTTTGTTACTCAAATGAGAATTCTGCATTTTAACGGCTGCATGTTAATGTTTTCTAACTCCAAGGCATCCTATCTTTAAATCATCCAATTTTAATGCGATAGCCCCGGGAGAGAAACGAACATACATGAATTTGCTTTGACTCACTTATGATTCACTACCCAAGTCCAACGAAATCCAAGAACATCCAAAGCGCACAAACATGACAGCGATTGTATGCCTTACCTTCATTATCCGGATAATTCCTCAAGGCTTGACACAACACCAATATATGAAAAGGAGCAAGGAAAGAGTAAATCCTAAAGAGAGCCATTTTCAGGCGGCTTTACGCGCCCGCATCCCTGTGCGTAAACTTGGGCTGTTGAGCCGGTGGCTGTGCTGGAGAACTGAACTGAGCTGAGCTGAGCTGGAAAGGAAACAGTGCGCCTGTTTGAAGGATGATCCCACACTGGCGTGAACTGCACTCTCTGGAGTATGGACAGAGCAAACTGGATGAAGGGGGCGTCACGCGTGTGTGCGTGGCGTCAAAAGTAGGCGTGCTTGAGTGCGTATAATAGAAGACTTTCCTAGCTGTAAATTGTGTAAAAAGTGATAGTTACTGTCGGCATTCAGTTTGGATATATAGATTAGATAGATATATAGATTTAAGAGAGAATTCATTGTATTTCTACTCTTGTTTATTTTAAATATAAACATTTGAATAGTGACTGTAATAAATATCCGACGGATTTATTCAAACTTATTAAACAACCGTGAAAAAAATATATATGGTGCATATGTGACCCTGGACCACAAAACCAGTCATAAGGTTAAATTTTACAAAACTGAGATATATACATCATATGAAAGCTCAATAAATAAGCTTTCTACTGATGTATGATTTGTTAGAATAGGACAATATTTGACCGAGATACATCTATTTGAAAATCTGAAATCTAAGGGTGCAAAAAATCAAAATACTGAGAAAATCAAGTCAAATTAAAGCTGCAAGCAGCGATGGTAGGGCCCTCGCACTCGGGCTCACCGCCGATCGGTGGCGAATGGTGGGCACTATGCTATTAACACAGTAAATGTAGGAGGAATATGTCAAAGTCATTGATATGTGCCAATCTTCCTGCTGCCAGCTGGTGGCGCTATGCCTATAGCTATGCCTATAACTGAATATTGGCATGCAGATGTCTTCAGGCCAGCGCTTTTATCAAACATATGAAGTTTGGTGAAGATTGAACATGGCATGCTTGAGTGTAAGTCATGACATATCCTGCTGCCAACAGGTGGCGCTATTACGAAATATTGGCTTTGAGATGTCTTCAGGCCAGGACTATTGGCAAACATGTCAAGTCTGGTGCAAATTGTATATTGCATGCTTAAGTTAGTGTAAAACAAGTAATTTGCTGTTGCCAGCTGGTGGCGCTATGACTATAACTAAATATTGGCATGTAAATGTATTCAGGCCAGGACTCTTATCAAACATATTAAGTTTGGGGCTGATTGGACATTGCATGCCTGAGTTACAGTAACTTCCTGTTTCATTGCATTAAGAGTATGCTTTAGCACTTAGCTAAATGTTGCTAACATGTTTCTAGCATATTGCTACCCTATTTAACACTTGTTGATATTTTTAAAATGTTGCTGGGCTTCCACAACTGTATTTAACATGTGACTTCCTGTTGCCAGCAGGTGGCACTATGACTATAACTGAATATGGGCATGGGCTTGTGTTCAGACCAGGACTCTTATCAAACATATTAAGCTTGGGTCAGATTGGACATTGTATGCATGAGTTACACTTATTTTTCTTTGTATTAATATCATGCTTTAGCTCTTAGCTAAGTGTTGCTAGCATGTTTTAACATGATTCTAGCATGATGCTAGCCTATTTAAAACTTGCTAACGCTTTTTAATATGTTGCTAGGAGTCCGTAACACCATTAAACGTCACTTCCTGTTGTCAGCAGGTGGCGCTGTGACTATAACTGAATATGGGCATGTATATATCTTCAGGCCAGGAGTCTTATCAAACATGTGAAGTTTGGGGCTGATTGGACATTGCATGCCTGAGTTACAGTAACTTCCTGTTTTATGTCTTTAACAACATGCTTTAGCACTAAGTAAGTGTTGCTAGCATGTTTGAGTACGTTTTAAATTAGTTTAGCACTCAATGGCTTTTTTAGTGTGTTGCTAATAGTGTGTCACAGTGTTAAACATGTCACTTCCTGTTGACAGTAGGTGGCGCTATGACTATAACTGAATATTGGCATTTAGATATCTTCAGGTCAGGACTGTTATCAAACATGTGAAGTTTGGGGCTGATTGGACATTGCATGCCTGAGTTACAGTAACTTCCTGTTTCACTGCATTAAGAGTATGCTTTTGCACTTAGCTAAATGTTGCTAACATGTTATAGCATGTTTCTAGCATGTTGCTACCGTTTTGAACAGTTGTTGATATTTTTTAAATGTTGCTAGGCATCCACAACAGTATTAAACATGTGGCTTCCTGTTACCAGCTGGAGGCGCTATGACTATAACTGAATATGGGCATGGGCGTGTGTTTAGGCCAGGACTTTTATTAAACATGTTAAGTTTGGGGCTGATTGGACATTGTATGCCTGAGTTACAGTAACTTCCTGTTTCATTGTATTATTAGCATGCTTTAGCATATTAGCTAAGTGTTGCTAGCATGCTTTATTATTTTTGTAGCATGTTGAATATTAAGTTTGGGTCAGATTCAACATTATATACATGAGTTACAGCAATTTCCTTTTGTATTTGTATTAATAGCATGCTTTAGCTCGTAGCTAAGTGTTGCTAGCATGTTTTAGCATGTTTGTAGCATGTTGCTAGCCTATTTAAGACTTGTTAACGCTTTTCAAAATGTTGCTAGGAGTCCGTAATAGTGTTAAACATGTCACTTCCTGTTGTCAGCAGGTGGCGCTATGACTATAACTGAATATGGGCATTGACCTGTGTTCAGGACCGGACTATTATCAAACATGTGAAGTTTGAGGCAGATCGGACATCGTATGCCTGAGTTACAGCAACTTCCTTTTTCATGGCGAAACATCAAAGTTTGTCCGGCTGCCACGGACACGCCCTTCGACGAAAACTCTAAAGCTTCGCAATTTAACATCGCAAAAGCCTTATGATGACACTCAGCAAATTTGAAGATGATCGGATAAAAACTGTAGGAGGAGTTCGTTAAAGTACGAGGCCTGAAAATGGCAAAAACTGCACAAAAATCGTACAGGAAATTCAATATAACGGACTTCCTGTTGGGTTTTGGATGTTGCACCAGGAGACTTTTTTGTAGGAACTGGTGTGTTACATATGTGTACCGAGTTTCGTACATGTACGTGAAACGCAGCTCGAGGCGCACTCCGTTGAAATTTTATAGGTGGCGCTATCGAGCCATTTTGGCACACCCACTTCTGAAAACCATATCAGATGTAAATTTTCGCCAGGTCTGATGCGTGTGCAAAGTTTCGTGAGTTTTCGGGCATGTTTAGGCCCTCAAAAAGACTTTTCATTTTGGAGAAGAAGAAGAAGAATAATAATTAAAGCTGCGAGCAGCGATGAACGGGCCCTCGCACCCGGGCTCACCGCCGACCGGTGGCTTCAGGAAATCAGCAAACGGTGGGCAGTATGCTTTTAAAACAGTAAATATAGAAAAATATGTCATAAGTCATTTAAATGTGCCAAACTTGCCGCTGCCAGATGGTGGCGCTATGCCTATAACTGATTATTGGCATGTAGATGTGTTCAGGCCAGCACTATTATCAAACATATGAAGTTTGGTGCAGATCGACCTTGGTATGTTTGAGTTAGTGAAAGATAAGATATATCCTGCTGCCAACAGGTGGCGCTATGATAATATCTGAATATTGGTCTTTAGGTGTCTTCAGGCCAGGACTCTTACCAAACCTGTGAATTTTGTGGCAGATCAGACATTTTATGGCTAAGTTATAACAACTCAATGAAAACTCAAGATCTTCACAATTTAACATCTCTAAGGCCTCAAGATCAGACTGACCAAATATAATGTTGATTTAATTAAATGCAATCAATGCAAGGACTTCAGATAATGCCAACTGTGAACCAATATGCAAAATTTTCCCTATATTCTGATGATGATGATAAGAACATGATTCATGATGATAATAAAATGTTATTATTGCTTGCTTTACGTCCACCACTTCTGCTTAAATGTCATTGTTACCTATCTGTACAAGTTTTGTGTGGATATTGCTTTGCTGGTGACTCCTCCTGTTACAAGACAGCACTCTTAAGCGCTACATAACTAAGAATCAATAAGGAAGACGGTGCCCAGTTGGCACATGCATTCACAGTAACCCTCTGCTAGTTTGGATTTAAAGTTTACAGAATTGAAAGGGTTAGACTTTAAAATCAACACACAGACACATACACACAAAATATAAAATGTTGCCATCCAGTTTCATTTGTTAAAATTAACTATATTAGTTAACACGACCAATAAATAAATAGCATTTATTAATGTTAATTAATATTAAGCTAAAAAAGTATTCATATATAGTTTATGTACTGTGAATTAACATGAACATGAACACAGTTCATGTGGGTGTACAGCAATACACAATAAAGTGCTCTATAAACGCTTCATTCTTTCAAAATATCTTTAAAAATCAAGTTGAGTATTTTAACGGGGTGATACATATATACATATAACTGATCTTAAAATTATGGTTTTCAGATGTTTTGAAGAGATAACAGTAACGTTTGTTTTGTTGTCAAAGTTTGTCTTAATTTTTTATTATTATTATTTTATATTCAATAAATAACACTATGTAAATATTGTCTATCAATGAAGATAAATTGATCATGCTAAAAAGTTGTATTTTTTTAAATCTTTTGCTATGTGACTGAATAGGACAAGTTCATGGTACAGTTAAGTAAAAAATAAATAAAAAACAACTGCAAAATACCAACAATGAAAGACTTAGTGACCCTTTATATTTTCTCAAAATATCAGACTCTCAAAGATCAGACATATTTATGTAATTACACTACATACAGTACATGCATTTTTTGTTCAAAGATGGTCTGTAGGATGGCTCTCTACTCTGTCACCCTCTCTGCCTCTCACCCCTCCCCCCTGCAATAATGAGCTTCTCTGTGCCTGACTGAACGCACACACATACTGTAGAGACATTCACCAGAGTGACAGCAGGTTTCTGAGTTATTTTTTTAATTTTCTTTAATTCATTGAAGCTTGTATAAAATTTATATTTCCAGCACTTGCTCAGAATGATTAGATCTCTGTGTGAAAAAAGTTTTAAAGAGTTTGGATGCTGCACTTTAAAGATATAAAAAATTAGGGTTATGTTTTTTACTACATCTTTAAAAAATCACCACGTCAACACCGTTCGAGATATCCAAAATCCACTCGCAATTTAACATCTTCAGAATCTTCTCTTCATGTTAAAAAAGTTTGGTGTGAACAGCTGGTTGTTCTTAGGAGTAGTGTGAATTTGTTTACTACCTGATTTTTCAAAAAATCCACCTTCAAATCAAAATAGCCGGCTTTCTGTTGGTCTTAGCTAATGAGTTTGATTTAGAAAGTTGTCCAGATTGATGAGATTAATATATGTACAGAGTTTGGTGACTGTAGGAAAAACTAACCCCCCAACTTTTGTCAAAAGATGGCGCTACAGAGTGCCTGCTCCACGCCCATTTATGACCTTTTGCCAGTGTCTAACTATCATTAATATTGATGTGTGTGTTGAGTTTCATGAAATTCTAAGCATGTTATCTGCCTCGAAAAGACAGGAATGTAATTTTAAAGTTTGACACGTTGCCATGGCAACAGCATTTGATTTATCATCGACCCCTTTACATATTCTTATTGGCCGTGTTTTGACATGATTTTGATGAAGTTTAAAGAAAATCGATTAAAATTAAGAGGCTGATTTCAAAGCATTTTGAAAATGACACGTTTCCTGCTGCCAGTTGGTGGCGCTATAACTTTGACTCATAATAGTCACATTTATGGAATCGGCATCATACAAGGAACAAACTGGTGAAGTTTCATCAGAATCAGGCAATGTGTGCAACAGTTATTAGACACTTCCTGTTTCTCATTTCTCGCCATAACTTTGTCGCCTTGCCACGGCCAAACCGTTCGAGATATCAAAAATCTCCTCGCAATTTAGCGTCCCCAATGTCTTGAGATCATGCTGACCGAGTTTGGTGACAATCCCATGGAATTCCTGGGAGGAGTACGTTAAATTCCAGAGCATGCGATTTTTAAACAGCCCTAAATATCTCACTTCCTGTTGCGTGGAGCCCATGACATAGAGTACAAAAGTTGTTCAGCTCGATGAGTTCTATATGTGTACCGAGTTTCATATCAATACGCGCAAGTATGTGTGCGCAGTACATCAAGTTTTCAAACTGTGTTCCAGGGGGCGCTGTAGAGGCCCTGAACCACGCCCGGGTCCCAGCCTCTGTGGCGTCCGGACGACGGCAGATTCCGACGTGTGTGCAAATTTTCAAGAGTTTTTGAGTATGTTAAGGCCCCCAAAAGTGCCCCAACGGTTGAAAAAAAAAAAAAAAAAAAAAAAAAAAAAAAACAAATAAGAATCCTTAGAAGAACAATAGGGCCTTCGCCCTTTTGGGCTCGGGCCCTAATAAACGGAGCAATTCCAATAGGGTCCTCGCACTGTAGTGCTCGGGCCCTAATTAAGTTCTTAGCAATGCATATTACTAATCAAAAATTACATTTTGATAGGTTTACAGTAGGAATTTTACAAAAAATCTTCATGAAACATGATCTTTACTTAATTTCCTAATGATTTTTGACATAAAAGAAAAATCAATAATTTTGACCCATACAATGTATTTTTAGCTATTGCTACAAATATACCCCAGCGACTTAAGACTGGTTTTGTGCTCCAGGGTCACATATATCTAGCAAGGTTCTCATCTCTAAAGTTAATTTTTTCGACCGGACTAATGGGTTTTTGGTCACCAAATATGTGTTTTTTTTTTTTTGTTTGTTTTTTTTGACATATAAAGTGTTTTCATGACATGTCCTCAATCGGCAATATTGGCAGCACTGAACGTAAACAATACCACTGAACTAAATGGAACTTGCAAAATTCCCTGATTTGCTGCTGAAAATGATCAATTATTGTCATAATTTGTGCTGTACTAATCATTCTGACCTGGCAGAACATTTGGAGTACTATAGTCTTCTGCCCTCGGTTGAGTGTGTGGCTACTCAGCCTATGCAGTGAGCTAAACAGTAAGAGAAGGTGGTTCCAGGAATAACAGGACACAGTTTTCTTCTTAGTGTCTTTACTGAAGACCTCTCTTTTTGATTGTAAAACTGTGAACATACAAGCAAATTCCAATAAAAATACATTATTTAACAAACCAAGATTCATAGCTGTGAATTTAAATACTGGAAGTGATCAGATTTCTAGATATAAGAATCACAACATTACACCTTTAAATGATTCAGTTTGCCACCATGTGGTTGCAGAATATACTGCAGATAATTGCAGTTTCAGAGCACAGATTCACATGCAATTCAAAATACTATTCAACATATCAGTAAGAATATAACAGGTCGACTCTTTTCCTCTAGATTTAGTAGAACATGAACTCAGCAAGCCTTAATCAAAGCTACACAGTAAAACAAAAGGTACTTGTACTTTGTACAACCTGACGACCTAAGTTGAGTAAAAACAGTGCTCACATTGACTTATAAGATATTGTAGGACCACATACTAAACAGAAGCTAGCAACATTAGCTTGGCTTAGATCATAAACAACCTTTTTGCTTGAAAGAGTTAAAATGACCTCTTAAGTACCAGAAAAATAACTAAACATTTAGAAAAACAAAATTAGCAGCTAATAACTTACAGATTATGGCATGTCAAAGCTTCCCAAAGATAAGGGGACTGAGAAGAGTGAAGCATGTCAACACCTGACCTCCGGACATTTTCTCACACAGCGTGTAACAAACTTTTAACTGCTGTGTCCGCACATCACAACAGAGTGCCGAGTAGAAACCTGCGTTATAATCCATGAAGAAGAACATAAAAGAAACACTAAAGGAGATACTGACCCCAAGTGGAAAAATAAAGAAATGCACCGGCGAACTAATATAATACTATAGAACATAGAGGGACAGAATACTCCCCGCCTGACATCTGTAGAATGTCATCCATAACTAGCATGCAACTACAGATAAATTACAATGAAACAAAGTACCTGACTCTAAGTACTGTCTTTAGACACCAGTAACACAACCTCACTTATAGGTCTTGTGTAGCATCTGAGTTCCCCCTTGCGGAAAATCTTAACCTCTATTTTCCTGACAAGTCCATCCTCACTTGGGAAGATTTTGGTGATGAGACCAAGTGGCCAGTTGTTCCTATGTTCAAGTGCCTCCTTTAGCAGAACTACATCTCCTGTTTGCAAATTTGGTTTTACTGTTTTCCATTTGCGGCGGTTCTGAAGTCCTGAGATGTATTCCCTTTGCCATCGGCTCCAGAAAACATTTGCAAGGTATTGCACGCGCCTCCATTGCGCTCTGAAAAGATCCCTGCTCTCAAACTGACCTGGTGGGACTGGTGGGGTTGCAACCTTTTGTGTGAGTAGCATGGCAGGGGTAAGAATGGCTGGATTTTCTGGGTCTGTAGAAACTGCCGTGAGCGGACGAGCATTTACTATTGCAGTGACTTCAGCCATGAATGTCACTAATATCTCATGGGTAAGTTTTGCATTTCTATGTTCTAGGAGCATTGCATCGAGGATTTTGCGTGTGACCCCAATCATGCGCTCCCAGGAGCCACCCATATGTGATGCATGTGGGGGGTTAAAATGCCATTTGCAGCCAGAGTCTTCGAGAAAGCTGTGAAGTTTACTGTTGTGACAGCCCTGTTTGTCTATTTGCAATTCTTTGCAGGCGCTCACAAAATTTGTCCCACAATCGGATCTAAGAAGTTTGACTGCGCCCCTGATGGCGAAGAAACGACGCAGGGCATTGATGAACGACGACGTGTCCATCGATTCTATAATCTCAATGTGAATGGCGCGTGTGCTCATACATGAGAATATGACTCCCCATCGCTTAGCATCCGATTGTCCACCACGCGTTTTTCTGACTGTGACAGGCCAGGGGCCGAACACATCAAGGCCTACATATGTAAAAGGAGGTTCCGTGGACAACCTGTCTTCAGGTAGCTCAGCCATGATCTGTTCCTGTTGTCTCCCCCTTAGTTTACGGCATGTGACGCAGTTGAATATCACTTTGCTTATTGCTCTTTTACCTCCCACAATCCAAAAGCCTGCAGTCCTGACTGCCCCTTCAGTAAAATGTCTGCCCTGGTGGCATACTTTCCTATGGAAGTGTTCTATAATGAGCTGGGCAAGGTGGTGCTTTCCAGGGATGAGTATGGGATTTGTTTCGTCCGATGTCAACTGTGCACGTTTTAGTCTCCCACCCACTCTGAGGATTCCATTTGTGTCGACAATAGGGCTCAGTTTGCTAAGTGGGCTTGAGTTTTTTAGGGGCACACCTTTTTCAACTTGTCTCATGTCCTCTGCGTAAACTTCTCTCTGAACAGTGTGGATGATAGTGTTCTTGGCTTGGTTGAGTTGTTTTTCAGCTAAATGTTCATTACAGCTGTGCCAGCCATGACAGGAGCCCTCTATGTTCGGCTTAAATGACTGGGCAATGTGTTGGAGTTTGGATATAGCTTTAAGTAGTACATTCCAACTCGAAAACCTCTCAAATCTGACACTACTGAGTCTATTCTCTGAGAGAGTGGTGGCACAAGTAGTGACCTCAGGTCGCAGTTCATTGTCAGTCTCTGGGTCTACAAGATCAAACAACTCTGCCTGTGCTTGGCTTTCTCCTGAATTGGAAAGGAAAGCGGGTCCACTGATCCATGTGGAGTTAGAGAGCTGCTCAGCGGGTAGTGCTCGTGTGGCATGATCAGCAGGATTTAAATGAGTGGGCACGTAATGCCATTGGTGAGCTTGTGTGAAGCGCCTAATACGTTCCACTCGGTTATGCACATAAACATGAAAGCGTCTCTTCTTGTTAAAGATGTAACCGAGCACTACTTTGGAGTCTGTGTAGAAGTTCACCTGTTCGACAGCGATGTCCAGCTCCTCCAGGACTAACTCGGCCACCTCCACAGCCAGGACTGCTGCGCAAAGTTCAAGCCTAGGTATGGTGATGTCTGGTTTTGGGGAAAGCCGTGCTTTGCCGAGAAGGAAACCCACTTCGCTATGTCCATCTCTATCCGTGAGTTTGAGGTAAGCAACAGCGCCCACTGCCTTAGTGGAGGCATCACAAAAAACATGGATCTCCTTAGTTAGAGCTGCAGATAGTGGTATTGAGGTGTACATTCTGGGGATTTCAAGTTGTTGTAGATATTTGAGGGAGTCTTTCCATTGTTGCCACTGTTGTAATTTGTCTTTAGGCAGTTCGGTGTCCCATTCACAAATGTCAGTGGAAATGCCTCTCAGTATGGCCCTGCCTTCTACAATGACTGGGACAGCAAAGCCGAGCGGGTCGTACACACTATTAATGACTGACAGCACTCCTCGTTTAGTGAAGGGCTTTTCATTGACTGTTACCTGAAACTTGAACAGGTCTGTGGACAGATCCCAGCCCAAGCCTAAGCTGTGCTGCATGGGTGGGGTAGTCTGCCCGAGGTCAAGGCCCTGCATGTCCGTTGCAAGGTCCTCACTTGGGAAAGCACTTGTGATGACAGGACAGTTGGACGAGATTTTGTGCAGGCGTATATTACACTGAGCCAGCATTTTCTGAGCTCTACAGAGAATGTCAATGGCCTCATCTGCGGAAGAGAATGATTTCAGTCCATCATCTACATAAAAGTGACGCTCAATGAACTCTCTTGCATCACTGCCGTATTCTCTTTCTCCCTCCATCGCTGACCGTTTAAGTCCATAGATAGCCACTGAAGGGGAGGGGCAGTTCCCAAATACATGTACTCTCATCCTGAATTCCTGCACTTCTCCATCCAGATCATGGTTTTTGAACCACAAGAAGCGAAGGTAGTTGCGGTGGTCCTCTCTGACTAGAAAGTTGTGGAACATTTGCTCCACGTCTGCCATGACTGCGTATGGGTCAGACCTGAAACGCATCAAAACTCCCACAAGAGTGTTATTGAGATCTGGCCCTTTTAGTAGCACGTCATTGAGAGAAACATTTCTACATTGAGCACTCGAATCGAAGACTACCCTAATTTTCCCTGGCTTTTGATGGTGGTAAACTCCAAAACTTGGGAGATACCAGCATTCTTGGTCTGGAGTAAGAGCAGGAGCTGGTTCGGCGTGGCCCTTACTGAAGATTTTGTCCAAAAACTCAACATAATGCTCCCTCATTTCAGGTTTCCTTTTCAACGTTTTGCGGAGGGACATTAAACGACTGAGGGCCTGGTCCCTGTTGTTGGGCAAACGCTGCCTGGGGGTGCGGAATGGGAGTGGAGCTACCCAATTATTTGCATCATCTTTTGCAAAGTCTTTGTGCATAATGTCCAAGAACAAAGCATCTTCTGCTGAAAGTGCCACTTTGTCATCATCTGCTGTTTGCTGGAAAATGTGTCTGCCCAGTTCAGCTTGTGTCTTAAGTGTATGACAGCTTTCTGTGTATTTGTCTTTGATATGGATTTTGTTTTCACAGGGCCTGAGGAAGGTAGGGCGGCCGTTGTCGAGAATGTTTGTCTTAAAAGAGTTCACTGTGGGTTTGTGGGCACCTGAGAGGCAGACATCACCTATAACTACCCATCCCAGATCAAGGCGTTGAGCATAAGGCGCACTGTTTGGACCATTCACCTGACTGCGGACCTTGTGAGCTTCGATGATGTCCCTGCCCAAGAGGAGAAGGATTTTTGCTGATGGGTCCAGAGGGGGAATCTGCGAAGCGATTGTCTGTAGATGAGGGTGAGCCGACGCAGCCTCAGAGGTGGGAATCTCGTCCCTGTTATCTGGAATTTGATCACATTCTGTTAGTATGGGCAGCAGCATGGACACTTTTCCATTCACATCCTCAATCACAAAGTCACTAGCTCTGCGCCCTCCAGTCTCTGATAAACCAGCGCATGTTTTCATGGTGTATGGGAGTATGGTACCTTTTACATTAAACATGTCAAAGAAGGCAGACCTGGCTAAGGATGAATTGCTTTGGTCATCTAACATGGCGTACATCCTCCTTTTCTTTTCAGGGGATGTGCGGGGATACACGTTGACTAGGCAAATCTTAGAGCAGGATTTACCTTTGAGGCCTTGGCCACACACTTCTGTGCAACTGGTTGTAGTTAGAGTGCTTGGGGAATCGGACTCCCCGCCGTGGCTCTGAGGCAGAGGGTTAGAGTCTTTAGGTATCCACGGAGGTGGACCAGCATGCATGGCGGACACGTGCACATTACTATTACATTCTGAGCATTGGATAATGGCTTTACAGTCTTTAGCTCTGTGACTTGTGGAAGAACAACACTTGTAACAAATAGCGTGTTCTTTGAGGATACCTTTTCTCTCTTCCAGTGTTTTTGACCTAAATCCCCTGCATTTAGCGAGTGAATGGGGCTTGTGGTGAATAGGACATTGCTTGTCCGGATTGAGAACGGATGCTTGAGCTGTGCTGTTTGTTTGACTGATATCTGTTTTGTTCACTGCAACAGGAACTCTGAATCTGGTTGGTTTTACTAGTGTTTTGTCAACTCTTGGAGCTACTATGTTTGAATTTTGTAACATAAAGCTAGGGTCTGTTTTCATTTCAGCATAGTCATTTACAAACTGAACAAAATATGAGAAAGGTGGGTAAACTGCACCATTGTCTCTTTTGTATTTTGTCCCTTGTTTCACCCATGACTCCTGGAGTCCGTAAGGGAGCTTTTCAACTATCGGGTTTATCCCCCTCGGGGTGTCGAGAAAGCTAAGGCCTGGCAGATAACTTTCACTTTGTGCATACTCTAACTCTAGCAGAAGATCTGCAAGCTCCTGCAGCAGGTGAGCGTCTTTATTGGATATCCTTGGAAAATTCTGTAAGCGTTGGAAGAGTGATGCCTCAACTACCTCTGGAGAGCCGTAACTCTTGTCTAGACGCTGCCACAAACGTTGGAGGCCTGCTTGTGGGTTGTTCATATGGACGGCCCTGATCCTCAGAGCATGTTGAAGTGACTCCCCGCTGAGCCACTTGGTTAGAAGGTCAAGCTCCTCGCTGGGCTTGAGGTTGAGGCCTTCTATGGCGTTGCAGAAGATGGACTTCCAGGACAAGTAGGACTCAGGACGGTTGTCGAAAATCTTGAATCCCGTTGTCAGCAGATCACGGCGTGCCAGGTAGGCTGCTAGATGTGACAGTTCCGTCTGTGGAGTCGCTGAAGGTCTAGGCTGGGGTGAAATGTCCATTTTTATGGGTGTAGGAGGGGACTTTTCCCTGTCTACAAAATCAGTGAGATGTTCACCTGGAGAGGAAGCGACTGGTGTTTGGCTCTGTTGTAGATAGTGAGAGTCGTTATGACTGACCAGTTGTCCTGTGTCAGGCTTTTCTTCTTTCACTTGCGAACTGAAGTTGGTGAAGTGAGCATTCACATAGTCTCGAGCACGTCTGATGGAAGGAGGCGTCCTAGGGGAGATGCCTTGCTCAGTGAGGTCGATGGCGTGGTGTTCCTCGTCAGCTGCCGCTTCCAGGACATGAGCTGCAGCAAGCGCTGCTTCAGCCTCACCCTCCTTTTTCAGAGCGTTTAGCGTTGCCTCGATGCGCGCCTTCTCAACCTCCATGTCGATCTGGCGTTTGGCATACTGTGCTCTGGTGCGGGCAGCTTCTGCGTCTGCTCGGGCTCGTGCTGCAGCTTGGCTGGTGGACGAACGGCGTGAAGAACGTGAGTGGCACTCCGACCGGGCCACCATCTGAGACATAGGTGGTGTAGCTTCAGGCTGAGACATCTTGGGTGCTTGATAGGTAGATAATCTTTTTACTCTTCTGCCCTCGGTTGAGTGTGTGGCTACTCAGCCTATGCAGTGAGCTAAACAGTAAGAGAAGGTGGTTCCAGGAATAACAGGACACAGTTTTCTTCTTAGTGTCTTTACTGAAGACCTCTCTTTTTGATTGTAAAACTGTGAACATACAAGCAAATTCCAATAAAAATACATTATTTAACAAACCAAGATTCATAGCTGTGAATTTAAATACTGGAAGTGATCAGATTTCTAGATATAAGAATCACAACATTACACCTTTAAATGATTCAGTTTGCCACCATGTGGTTGCAGAATATACTGCAGATAATTGCAGTTTCAGAGCACAGATTCACATGCAATTCAAAATACTATTCAACATATCAGTAAGAATATAACAGGTCGACTCTTTTCCTCTAGATTTAGTAGAACATGAACTCAGCAAGCCTTAATCAAAGCTACACAGTAAAACAAAAGGTACTTGTACTTTGTACAACCTGACGACCTAAGTTGAGTAAAAACAGTGCTCACATTGACTTATAAGATATTGTAGGACCACATACTAAACAGAAGCTAGCAACATTAGCTTGGCTTAGATCATAAACAACCTTTTTGCTTGAAAGAGTTAAAATGACCTCTTAAGTACCAGAAAAATAACTAAACATTTAGAAAAACAAAATTAGCAGCTAATAACTTACAGATTATGGCATGTCAAAGCTTCCCAAAGATAAGGGGACTGAGAAGAGTGAAGCATGTCAACACCTGACCTCCGGACATTTTCTCACACAGCGTGTAACAAACTTTTAACTGCTGTGTCCGCACATCACAACAGAGTGCCGAGTAGAAACCTGCGTTATAATCCATGAAGAAGAACATAAAAGAAACACTAAAGGAGATACTGACCCCAAGTGGAAAAATAAAGAAATGCACCGGCGAACTAATATAATACTATAGAACATAGAGGGACAGAATATATAGACTGACAAAAGTTATAACAAATCAGGGAGAAGAGTGCAAAAAACTGAAGAACAAAATGCATTTGTGCTTGGCCAAACTGAACCAGGATTTCCAGGGTGAGAATTTTGACAAAATTCATATTTCTTCTTATCATTTCTGGTCAGGTAGATGAAATATTAGGCTAATATCTTAATTAATTCTGCTTATACAGTACATATCTTTACCACCTATTAGCTTCAGTTTGTCAAACTATTGCACCCTTTCCTGCAAACTAATGCTGCGTTCCAAGCAAATTTTTGAGCACATAAATCACAACTTCAGACCATGACTTACGACTTTGTAGCATTCCAGGCAAGTTATTATTATATTATTATTAATAATGTTATATTGTCCTAAAGTCTATTTTTACACCGCATACCACTTGCATAAACACCGCACACATAGGGGCTGCCATTGCTGATTTGTGGGCTATGTGACGTCAGAGCTCGTAACTAGGAGTACATTGATCTAGTGCGAGTTCACGGTGGGAAGTCACGGGTTTGACTGCCATTCCAATGCACTTTCACGGGTAGAAGGTTGGAAAAACACAGGTAACAGGTTGCCTGAATGTCCCTCTCTATATAATTTAGGAGCTTCCACACATTTTTTTCTGTGGTTTAGACAGCATAAAATAGCAGAATGTATTCGGTAGTACATTAACCATGCAATCCATGCTGTTGTTTACATCTGAATATCGCCAAAAATGGCCGTGCATCCAGCTAACTGACCAAATCATGAGGTAAGTGCTAACCTCTATTGTTTACAAGCTGTTATGCCGACATCTTTGCCTGGTTAAAACACAAATTGAGTGATTATATAAGACAGGATACAAATTTCTATTGTACTCTTTCTTTTAACATACCTTTGGATGTTCATTCATGTTTATTTCATGCTGAAACTGGTATTAAAGCAGAGGAGATGATCAGTTCATGTGCTCTTCGTGCTGCCACTTCCTTTGAACTGTGGCACTACAGCGATCTGTCACTACACTTTAAACAGCACCAAAACTGTTTTTGTTCTTTGAATATTGTAATGAAATGGACAGAATCTGAAATCTGAGACTTTGTTTTATATCAAAGCTTATTGCGATTTATTAGATGGGAGGTATGCAAAAATGTTGTTCATTGACTGAAAACTAGACTAATCGATTCTTGGGATTGAAGAATTGATATCTCTTCTTTTTAAAAAAATGACAATCGATTAAAATAACAAAAATAGCCCTAACAGATCACCCAGATCCTTACATCACCCATTGTTATTTGCTTAAGGACATCTAGATCAGAGGGTCAAAGTCAGTTTCCTGCCCTGCTGCGGCAACGTGCCGCCATGTTCACCTGACCATGTAAGTCATATCACAGGCATGGGGACGCAAAGTGAACCAACACAACAGATCCCATTAGACCAAAACCTCAATGTTTGGTATTTAAAGATGAAGGTCAAATCAATACTCTTACTGCTCTTGGAAAAAGGCCACCATTTTTTCCCCCTCTGCCAGCTGGTTCCTCCCACGCAGGAGCCCTCATAAGCTCTTGTCACCTACCAAAAAAAATGACATCACATTTCATGTGGCTGAATGTGATGGCAGGGAGTGTAAATGAGATGTCTCTACTGTGTAAGCCCTCTCCAACAATGGCTGACAGACAATCAGGCACTCTGCCCGGGGTGTGTGGAGGAGTGCCGGGGGTGTTTATGATGGCTCAGACAAGCCTGTACACACCAGAGCTGAAAAATAAATGCAGTGAGATTTTTTTTAGTGCCACTGTCTTTTTATGTGCATTTCTCTGTCCTTCTCTTGCTGTCTATCGCACTATTGGTGACAGGCAGGACAGTCTGGAAAGAACATGTGCATGCGGCAACCAATGTAGGAAGCTACATTTTAAAGTTTTCCCAAAAACAAACTTCCCTTGTTCACTTTTATTTTTTACACTTTTATTCCTATATTCAACTACTAACATTGTTTCCAACACTTATGACTCTATTTCTTCTGTGTACTGTTCCACAAACTTATACAATGAATGGGAAATGAAGCTTTTAAGCCTTGTAAAGCAAAAAACACCATGAAAGTCTTTTGGTGCCATACAGTCGTGTTTAGTGAAAAAAAGACCAAATTATTCACTCCTAATTTAATCATAATCATAATTCTACAACCATTGGAACCAACTGGATCAAGTCAATGAGTTGAACATAAGAACCAAATGGCCAAACTCACAAGAACAGTTAATTCACAAATTAAACATTGCAAATAAATTGAATGAGCTGGCTTACTTTTATAATGTTTTGTATAATTTTTTAACTTGAAAGCTTCAAAACAACATAAAAGTGAGTAAATGATGACAAACTGTATTAAAAGATCCACTGACGAGATATGACTCACTTTCTTTCGTGAATTGAATTACATTTGGTAGTTTTGCATATTTTAAGCCTAAAAGCTCCAAAAACATTAATGTGAATAAATGATGGCAGAATATTCATTTTTAAAAGTCATATCTCCCAGGCCTAAAATTACTAAGGTTTTCATTTTCCATGTTTTCGAAAACCACTATGATTAGATTGAGTCAATGTGTTGAACTTTAGATCCAAATGACTCAGACTTGTGAACAAATTATTCATTCTGACTTTATGTAAACCTTCCATGTGACTGCAACTGGAAAACACAACAATGAATAAACTGAAATTGAAATTGAACAATGCATACCTCAAAATCTTCTATATCACAATTTTCAAATATTCATTGACACGATTTGCAAAAACTGTTAAACATCGCAGTTTCTGTCATGAATTGCATCTAAATGTAAGAAATAGTTCATATATTCACCCTCATGTTGTTGTCACCCTCAGCTGCCTTAAATTTTTATGTTAAATCAGCTTAAAACTACAAGTTAACTTATTACAATAAAAATGAGTTGATTTAACTTTTGAGTTGAAATGACTTAAGTTGATTTAACTTAAAATTTTAAGGCAGCTGCTTAACTTAAGTTTTTAAGTTGAAACTAGTGAAAACTTTTACAGTGTAAGGTTTTAATTTCCATGTTTTCAAGAATCACTTTGATTGGGTTTAAACAAATTATTAATTCTAGTTTAATGTAAACATTGTTTTATGTGACTGCAATTGGAAAAACACATCAATGAATAAACTGATATTGAAATTGAACAATGTATATCTCAAACTCTTCTATATCAGAATTTCAAAAGATTTATTGACATGATTTGCAAGAACTGTTCATTTACATTGGCCAGAACTCAGGGACACCATGAACTTTTCTCAAGTTTTTGCATAATTTTAAGCCTAGAAGCTTCAAAACAACATAAAGGTGAATAAATGATGACAGATTTTTCTTTTCTTCTTCCATTTTTTTTTTTTTTGAATGTCATATCTCTTTACTTTAAAATAACTAAGGGCCTGTTGAATTTTTAAAATTGCCCCCCTGCACGCATCAGTGACCTGTCAGATGAACCTTCCTGTTTGTGGAAGATGTGGTCACGATGTGTCTTCCACAATGTCTCCCGCTGCACCACATCCCCAACATAAACTTGTTTCATTATTTAGCACAGAGGAGTGAGAATCTGTACCCATCAGCCTCAGAATCCAAAAGCTGTGGCAGATCCGAGATCTTTATGCTCGCTCTTATTAATGAAGTGGGAGGGACTTTGACAAGTGTAACAGGGCTGACAAATACATATCAACCTTCAACCGAAGACCTCCTGTTGGTTAGCGCAGATAGCTCGAGCCTAATGAGGCTTGCTGGCAAGCTCCAGAGGCCAGACAGAGCACGAATGATCATGTCAGCTGCAGCCGAGAGCCACATGCTTTCATATTTGTCTATCATGGATATGTAACCATGGTGGATGGGCATAGGAAGGGGGGTTTGCAGGGGAGCTCTTGAACTTTGAGCAGGGGCCCCTCTGGATCTCCAGAACCCCGCTGATGCTGCATATGGGAAGAGCATTTAATATGGAGAAAAATACCTCTGAATGGGTTTCAGTGGCCTAACTGTGATGAATACATTCTTAGAAAAAGGCTTTATCTGTTTCTAGGCATCCCATACTTGGACTATAAACTGGTTTCACTGAAGCTTTTAATGTTAGTGAGACAGTTGTAGTAAATATCTCAAAGAGAGATTGTTAGGTATTGTTAAATATGATTCATCTTAAAAATAAAATAAATAACATCAATAACTTCATAATAGATGTATAATCTATTACATAAACACTACCAGTCAAAAGTTTTTGAACAGTAAAATCTTAATGTTTTTTTAAAGAAGTCTCTTCTGCTCACCAAGCCTGCATTTATTTGATCCAAAGTACAGCAAAAACAGTTAAATTTTGAAATATTTTTACTATTTAAAATACCTGTTTTCTAGTTGAATATATTTTAAAATGTAATTTATACCTGATTTCAAAGCTGAATTTTCAGCGTCATAACTCCAGTCACATGATCCTTTGTCAGGTTTCTTTGATGAATAAAATGTTCAGAAGAACAGCGTTCATTATACATGTCTTTATCATCATATTTGATTAATTTAAAGCATCCTTGCTAAATAAAAGTATTAATTTTTATCATTTTTATTCTTTCCCAAACAAAAATGATACTGGCTCAAAAGTGTTTATTTTTTATTTCAGATAAATGCTGATCTTTGGATCTTTCTATTCATCAAATAATCCTGACATAAATGTACTTAAATATTAATAATAATAAATGTTTCTTGCACAGCAAATCTGCATATTAGAATGATTTCTAAAATATTGTGGGACACTGACGACATGAGTAATGATGCTGAAAATTTAGCTTTGTTCACAGAAATAAATTACATTTTAAAATATATTTAAATAAAAAACAACTATTTTAAATAGTAAAAATATTTCAGATTTTTACTGTTTTTTGCTGTACTTTAGATCAAATAAATGTAGGGTTGGTGAGCAGAATAGACTTCTTTGAAAAAAAAATATTACTTTTCAAAAACTTTTGACTGGTAGTGAACACTAGACAGATTACTTATAAATTGTTGTCTGATTCCAAATTAGACATTAGATTAGTTAGTAGTGTAATCCATTACATTACACATTTTAGGTAATATAATCAGATTACTTTTAGTTTACTTTTGAACTAACATTGATTTAAAATGGGTAATCTTGATTCATAGCATTACATTTAAATCCACTTCCACATTATTTTTATGAACTTACACTTTGAACTTGGCAACTCCTAGACTGAACTTCCCAGACTGCTGTGCCTCTCTTGTGTGGTGCCCACAGAACAGAGCCATCTGGGACAGGTTAAACGAGGGCCATGCCACTCCACACAGATCTGCTTCTCTGGGCCCCATATACTGACCCTAGGGCTCCGTCTACTGAAAGAGAGCCTTGCCCTGTCTGCCATGGAGCTGGGGCCGGGTCTTAGGTCCCTCCCGCCCCTCTGGAGAGCAAGCATTGTGCACTTGCCTCTTCCCACACTCCTGCTCACCTCTGGTGGGTGGAGCCTGGACCCCCGTCAATCAGCCAGCATGAGGTCCCTGATGCACTGCAAGCCAGCACAAAAGAGCTTTTTTGTTTTTGTTTAGTTTTGTGAAGCTCTACAAAAGTGTCTGGTGCAGAGAAAGAGAAAGGGCTGCTTGCATGTCTGCTGCAGGTTTCTGGAAGTTGCTAATGTTTCTCTTATGTGGTAAAGTTGCATTGAACATGCACTAAGCTACTTCTAGTAAAATACATAGTGAGTTAAAAAAGAAAAGAACTCTAGTTGACAACCAGTTTAGAGTCTTTTGCAACAGAAACCTGGCCAAAACACATTGGGAGTTCAGTGAATGCAGGCAATGTAAGCCCAAAAGCCAGGGTAAAGTTCAGTGATCTGTTTATTTAACTCCTTGCTACTACCTGAAGGATCGTAGATGTTGCACAACTGTATGAATGAGTGGCTTACTCTCTGTCACACTGTGAGAATCTGAATGAGAAAGAAACAGGAAATGAAAGTGCAATCTAATGATAAAGGATTTTCACCTCTGCTTTTTATGTACAGTTGAAGTTAAAAGTTTACATGCAGCTTAAGGAATCTGTAAAATGTTAATTATTTTACCAAAATAAGAGGGGTCATATACAATTCACGTTATTTTTTATTTAGTACTGAACCGGGGGTGAAAACTATTAGAATTTTTGAATTTGGTCAATTTAACTTATTTTGTCTTCTGGGAAACATGTAAGTGTCTTCTGTAGCTTCTAAAGGGCAGGGCTTTATAAAACAATATATATATTTAGTGAAAATAAGAAAAATGGACACATCTTCAATCTGTTTAAAAGTTTTCACCCCCCGGCCCTTAATGCATTGCGTTTACTTCTGAAGTATCAGTAAGCGTTTAAACCTTCTGTAATAGTTGCATAGGAGTCCCTCAGTTGTCCTCAGTGTGCAAAGATGGATCTCAAAATCACAGTCATTATGTGGGAAAGAGTTCAAATACACAAAAATGCTGAAAAAACAGAGAATTTGTGGAAACTGAAGGATTTTTCTGAAGAACAGCAGGCAGTTTAACTGTTCAGGACAAACAAGGGATTCATGAACAACTATCACTAAAAAAAATATAAAACAAAATACATAATATAACAAAACAGTATTAAGAATCAAGTGTATGTAAACTTTTGAACAGGGTCATTTATATAAATTCAACTGTTATTTTCTCTTGTGGACTGTAAACCTGTTTTACGTTAAATATCTTATTTAGGTCAGTACTAATAAAAATAACATGCATTTTGTATGATCCCTCTTAGTTTGGTAAAATAATTAACATTTTGCAGATTCTGCAAGGTGTATGTAAACTTTTGATCTCAACTGTATTTTATTTATTGTTTTGATATGTGGTTGCTAATGTATTTAGAATGGTTTGTTATGTTTCCATGTGATTTCTAGGTGTTACGTGAAGTCTCAATAATTTTTTATGATATCAATTTTTTCATAAGAGTCAAACAATACACACCAGGAATAATTGAAAATGTAAACAACAACAACAACAACAACAACCACCCTGAAAAAATTATTTACAATAGGAACTGCATTTTCATGGGTTTAAATAAAATATTTTTGTTGGAAGAGGCAATAAAAAACAACGTTGTGCATTAAAACCACAAAATGAAGTCAAACAAATTTGCAACAACTAAATGTAACATTTTGTCTGTCAAAATAACATGCACAATACACAGTAGTATTTAAAAGAAATCTGCAGAGTTCCAAGAAGTACACACATTTTCTGGAAAACTCATGCTACCAGACTACGTCATCGCTCTCAGAGAAAGGAGAAATGGCATCTTGAGCAACTTCAACATGCTGTCTATAAGAACTTTCACTAATGCATTTAGAGCTGGGGGGGGGGGGGGGGGGACTTCTTTAGTACCTTCTGGGAAGCATGCAAGTATCTTCTGTTGATTCCACAGGGCAGTACTTAAGGGGGGAAAACAAATCTTTCAACAAAATACGAAAAATTTAGACATCTTTATCCTGTTCAAAGGTTTTCACCCCCAGCTCTTAATGCATCGTGTTTCCTTCTGGAGCATCAGTGAATGTTTAAACCTTTTTCAATAGTTGTGTTTAAGTCCCTCAGTTGTCCTCCTCAGTGTGAGATGGATCTCAAAATCATACAGTCATAGATCATCCAGGTATCCACACACAGTATTAAGAACCAAAGGTTCCCAAACTTTTGAAGGAGGTTAATTTAATAATTTCAGCAATTTTTTTTTTGTGGACGATAAACAATCTTTTATGTAAAATAATATACACAGGACAGTACTAAATAAAAAATAACATGCATTTTGTAATATCTCTCTTATTTGGTTTTAATTATTCACATTTTCACAAATTCAAAAAAGGGTTTCCCAAACTTCCCAAACCCAAAAGTTTCTCAAAATGAAATACTATTATTAAACACTACTATTAATTATATAAAACATTTTTTATTTAATAATTATTAGGGGTGGGCATAGATTAATTATTTTAATCTAGATTAATCTAGATTAAATCTTGGAATTAATCTAGATTAATCTAGATTAAAATGGCTAATTTGAATTCTGCTGAAGGCATTTTCAGAATATGTGTGCTACTTAAATAATGACTAAAAGTAAGTCTTCGAGAACGGGTTTCTCAAGCCAGGTGGCGCATTAGACCAGGCGCTCATCTCCTGTTTCCAAAATGCATCACAAACTGCTTGACAATTGCATTTACAACATAACTACCTATACAAACTTGTGTAACCAAGTACTTCTGCGCAAAAGGCTGCACGACGTGCGCGTTGCTGTTAAATACACAGACGCGCACGGGCATGGATTTCTGCGTGCATAGTCTTCCATTAAACTGCGTTGCTTTTAAAAGCGTCAATTCAGTTGTTGCATATAGTTTAATGTCTTTATTTCGGGATTATCAAAGTAAATTATAATTCAAACTTGAGATTTTACTGGGGCACAGCAGATTTTCACTGGGGCACGTGCCCCAGTAAAAAGGGTCTAGCAACGCACCTGCCCTGAAGCGGCTTCATAGCTGCATGCATGTCACTTCTCGTTTGATGTGGTAATTTCACAGAAGTTGAAGACTCGTTCTCGCCTCCTACAGTGCAATTCGACTAGGTATACATCATCCGCGCTAAAATATCAAGGTGAAAGTCATCATAGCTTATGTAGTTTAGACCCAGCTCCCAACCCAACTTTGAGAATAGATTAACGGCGATATTTTTTTTATCGCCCGATAAGAGTCTCACGTTAACGCCGATAACGGCCCACCACTAATAATTATATTTAAAACAACAACAGCCTTTATAAAAGTTGCCAATTCAGTCAAAAGTACAAAGGCAGTGCTCTGATATACAGCATTCAAGTTACATAAAATATAACTATTTCCAAACTATTTGCACTGGAACAAATAATAGATTAATGAGACCAAAAACTGCCCGTTAGATTTATCCAAAACAAATTATATCTTATGTTTAACCACTATAGACACATTAGCGCCAATGGCAAATTCCAGAAGAACTGACCGAGGTAAGGCTGCTTTCAGCGGGTTCAAGAACACTGAATATTTGAAGTCTAATTAATTATCTAAGATTATGGTGGATTTGGGTGTCCACCATGACACTCGCTGTGAGAAATGCCACAAGTGAAGTGATACAACTGTGAAGCGGTTGGAGTTACGATATCACTAGAATATCACAATCCACTCAGCCAATCAGATTCAAGGACCAGAAAGAACTGTTGTATAAAATTGTTTAATGCACAGCAAACCATGCATTATCCCTTATTCACATTTACGTTCTTAAAATAAATCATCCATTATATCTTATATATAAAAAATAATACTTTTTCATCCTGGCATATGTAAGAACAGTTGACAGACATTGTTGAAAGAGCATATTGCTGGGAAGTATTACTAATATTTTCCGAACTATTCAAAAAGAAAACAATTCAACGCATTACGAGCCTCTCAAAAACCACCCAACACATTAACAAAACCATTTCCCAGTATCTCTATCACTTTTTCTTTCTGTTGTGCTTCCTCAGACACTTACACAACACACCCCTGGAAGAACAAAACCTTGTCAGAGTTGTTTATTTTGTAATGTCTCTGAATATGTCTCCTTCTGCAACACTTTAGAGGGCAATGGATGTCTCTTTTAGATCACAGAGGAGAGAAAAGACTCCTATCCCTCTGGCGTGGTTATATAATAACCAAGAGAGAATGTTTTTTCAGCGCCGGCTCTGTGATGTTGCACATCACTCGGGTTCGTTGGGTTTCTGCTTCCATCGTCTCTGTCAAAGAAGCACCGACAAAGAATCCCGCTTCTCTCCATTTCAAGGCAGAGAAACGGATCAATCCGTAATGCTCCGGTGCGGATTAGTCTTTGTAATTATTTGAGATCTCATTATCAAACAGCTGCTCTACCTAATTTAATCAATATTTAGTGATAAGACATCCAGCATGCATTCAGCTGCAGAGCGGGACGACATTAAACAGGCTCCAGCCGATTCTTACGCTCTCTTTAAGTAGGTCAAGATGCAGGGTTTTCCTTCAGAGTTATGCAACTTCAGGCTTCTGGACTACAGTGATTCAAAATACACAAGAGAACCAGGGATATTTTTAAGAATGCATACGCCTGGATTGTGAACATCGCATTTTTATTGCTGCAGCAATAGGATTAGATATATTGCCTTGCAGAGCAGATATTTCTGTGTTGCATTCACACTGCTTTTATTGGATCCGGTGAAATTAACTCTTATCTTTAACACACAATATTTGACCTCTCTCTCTCTCTCTCTCTCTCTCGGGATGACAATATTTTTAGCCGTATGTTGACTTTATTAACACCATCTCTTCCTAAACACACCGGGTCCCTTGACAGAACCTCAAATCCTCAACATATAGACTGTTTCTTAATCAGAAGCACACAGCTGGGCTTTCTGCCCCAAAACGTCACCGGTCCGCCATGACCCCAGTTAACCTCTCTATTTAAAACACTGAAAATCCCTTAAGCAAACTCCAGACTCATATCTCTTCCGCGCAGCCTCTTAAAGCCAGCCTCGGGAAAAGGAATCAAGAAAAAGAAAGGAGCCAAAAGACACCAGGATGTGAATCAAACCCTGCAGTTAGATTACATTTTGTAGTATTTTACACGTTAATCACACCAAAACGTTGTCTAAAGAGGCCTTTCAGGCAATGGGAAAATCAGAATACGCTGCTGTCTTGACATTAAACCTGTGCTGTGTTTTAATAAAGCTGTCTATGGATGGCTAATGTTAGCTTCAGGATGTTTATGAGACATGGACGTCCAGTCGAACAGAACGCAGACGCCTCGAAGTCTCCACGTTCTACCTGAGTGACCTGAGAGAAAGTGATGGAGTGGCCTCATCTGTGCTGTATTATAGCTGAGGTCTATGTGAAAGGTCTTTGTATCGATCTATAGTACATAGTCGATATTCATAACCTGCAATGATAACACTGTCTCTCCAGAGATGTCGGAAGGGATAAGGTCAGCCGGTATCCGTCTGGTGGTATAATGCACTGCAAAAAATTATTTTCCTAGTCAGCATTTGGCATTTTTTAAGAATTAGAAAAAACAAAAACAAATGTTTTTTAGATTTATGTTTACAACAAGAACAAAGCCATTGGAAATTGGGTTAAGAATAAGAAGCATAATATAATACATTTAAAAAACTATACTATACTTATATAATATAATACAGTTAAGGTCAAAAGTTTACACCCCCCTTTTCAGAATCTGCAAAATGTTAATTATTTTACCAAAATAAGAGGGATCATACAAAATGCATGTTATTGTTTATTTAGTACTGACCTGAATAAGATATTTCACATAAAAGATGTTTCCATATAGTCCACAAGAGAAAATAATAGTTGAATTCATAAAAATGACCCCATCCAGAAGTTTACATCCCCTTGCTTCTTAATACTGTGTTGTTACCTGAATGATCCACAGCTGTGTGTATGTGTGTGTGTGTGTTTTATTTATTTTTTTACTGATAGTTGTTCATGAATCCCTTCCCTGTTGAAAAAACCAACTGGTTAGGTAGGTTTTGATGCTAGTATGCTGACTTAAGCTGGTCTTTGCTAGTTTATGCTGGTCCTTAGCTGATTTACGCTGGTCTTTTGCTGATTTATGCTGGTCCTTGACCATCTA
Source organism: Garra rufa (assembly GCF_049309525.1). Lineage (NCBI taxonomy): Eukaryota > Metazoa > Chordata > Actinopteri > Cypriniformes > Cyprinidae > Garra > Garra rufa. The sequence continues at coordinate 27,061,770 of NC_133384.1, read as the reverse complement.
AGGACCAGCATAAACCAGCTAAAACCAGCATTCCAGCATCAAAACCTACCTAACCAGCCTATGCTGTTTTTTCAACAGGGTTGTTTGTCCTGAACAGTTAAACTGCCTGCTATTCTTCAGAAAAATCTTTCAGGTCCCACAAATTCTTTGGTTTTTCAGCATTTTTGTGAACCCTTTCCAACAATGACTGTATGATTTTGAGATCTATCGTTTCACACTGAGGACAACTGAGGGACTCATATGCAACTATTATAAAAGGTTCAAATGCTCACTGATGCTCCAGAAGGAAAAACGATGCATTAAGAGCAGGGGGTGTAAACCTTTGGAGGATCAGGGTAAATTTAACTTATTTTGTATTCTGGGAAACATATGTAAATATCATTTGTAGCCAATGAAAGGCAGTACTAAATGAAAACAATATGATATTTAGGCAAAATAAGAAAAATGTACACAGTTCAAAAGTTTACACCCCCAGCTCTTAATGCATCGTTTTTCCTTCTGGGGCATTTATATATTTGAGCATTCTCTCAAATTCTTTCTGGTACGTCTTACCTTCTGGTATTGAAAATAAATCTTTTGTAACACCACGTGTGTCTTTTTTTCCAATGGTGTCTATTCATGGGTACCAAAGACGTCACTTCCGCTATGCTCGCCGCCATGTTTGTGTCCGATATGACAACAGACACAGCGCATCTCAATGAGATTTAATAATAAATTGAAATAAGAAATTACTTTTTACTACTACTTCCCACACTGTGTATTTGACTTGATTGTATGTTTAGGACAAAAAGTGTAAATTGTTGTGAACGTAGTCGCTCGATGAAGGCTTTAAGACCTTGAAGAATCCTCTGCCGGCTGGTCACTAACTTACTTCACAGCGAACGGGACTCGCGCTGACGGCACTAATTCCCACAGTCCGCGCTTAGATGTCGGCAAATTAGTTTTGGCGAATGCAAAAAAATGAGATTATTGAGCATAAGCGCAACATCCAGCAAGCCAAGAAAACATAAAATATACCTGAGGGAAGACGTCTTTCACGTCTTGTGTATTCCTAAAACTGGATCTCATTATTGAAGCACAAATTCAAGCACCAAAAGCATGAGATTTCTTTATTTAAAATATGCATTTTTATTCATTCAAGCTATATGGCTGCAATAACATTTTAGTTTAATTTAGTTTATTACACCACTTGTGCAGCCAGTCACAATTCACAATGGTACCATTTACTTGGGACGATGGTTTGTGTGTAACTTGTGTGCCATTTTTGTATGACAAATCATTTTTAGAGTAATTGTACATAAATAGTTTTAGCAAAACAAATATTATTTTTGAGAACCCTTTTACATGTATATACTTTACTGCAGGCGTTGCAATGACGAACGCTATGTAGTACAATAGTTTAGCGTTTATTATTTAATTTTCATAATTCACCAAACACCGCATAATCTAAAACACCTTCAACTATAAAACACTCTTGCTCTTAAGCCACATGAAAACAAATAATTTACGGCATCTGGATGTACTGTAAGTCACTATTCTCTGCATTAGCACTGTTTTGAACTTGCTCTTTGAATGCTTTCTTGTTTACTAAATCTTTGGACTTACGAGTTGATCGGTTCAAAATGATGTAATCGCAAAAAAATGTTTCTTTTCATTTTAAGGCATTATTTTCGTTATAATGTACTGATTCACAATCTTAGTCAATATTTAATTATTATTCCAGTACTCTTATTGTGCCGAAAAAAAAAACCCTGCTTTGGAAAGCACCTGCGTGAATGACACCGGTACGCTATATGCATACCGACCCACTTCGAGCACTGCTGAGATCTAATAAAACTGTTGTTAGTTTTTTTTTTCTGATGACTGTTTTTACAGCTAACTGAACAACATATCCCGGGCATATTGTATACTTGTTGTGAACAGTCTGGGAGTTTTGTTGATCTTCCTCTGGTAGTTGCGGCTGCTGTGACCATAGACTGAAACAGGTAGCGCGGACACAAAAATGGCGGCGATAAACTACAGTGACGTCACATGGAACCTATGGATAGTCAATCTGCCGTCTTGCGAGTGTACGTCCATGTTGCCCCTCTGACAGGGAGCAGGTGTGTTTTCCACCGCATTACACACACTCTGATGAGAGCACAGCGAAGCAGCAGGTGTCTAATTTCACCCGGCCTTTCTCCCACATACACTCACATCCACACATCCTTCACACGCTACTACCACACACACTACTTCCATAACAAACCCACAATTTCACATGGCTGAAGGACATTTAAAGACACAGAGATGGACAGAAAACTGAAGCTAAGAGAAAGTGTTGTAGAGTTGAGTGCAAAGCTGAGAGGTGTTCACAGTCATAAAGAAACTCACCACAAACCAAAAGCAGAAACCATGAGAAGCTTCAAGTTCCTGTCCAGAAAGACATCTTCTCAGAAGCCCGTCTCAAAAGGATGTTACATAAAAGCATCTATATTTAGTAATTAAAACTGCGTAGGTATTAGGTGTAGCTACTTAGCAATGCATTGAAATATACATACAAAAACATTAATCGTTTAATAGCAGATTTATAGTTTATATTCGTCTTTATATTCTCACAAGAGAAGTGAAACCATTAAAAAATCAGGCATAGAACTGGACAAACTGTGAGCACACACCACTATTATTATTTGTGAGGCGAGCTGTAAATAATCATTGAGATTTTAGTTGCGCCTTTTTATCATTTAAAACCAAGACTCCATTGAAAGTGGATTCTTTTGTATCTCCTGTCAAATAACTCCACCTGGCGGTCCATTTTAAAACAGCATTTCGTAAAAACAAGCACCGATCACAATTAACCTGACAATTAACTAAATGCTGTGTTTCGCCCATTTGTGTTTAAAGATGCAGACATCTGTTTTTATTTCATCTTAATTTCTCTTAGGAGGAATTGATTCCTGCATTTTGAAAAAGAAAGTATCAGATGTTCCTGAAACTGATCTGAAACAGTTTTGTGGTTAAAGCATTCACTCTTTTTTTTTTTTTTGATTTAGCTAGTTAGTCATTTTACTCTTTTTGCCCATTCATACAAAAAACAGAAATTGGAAATCCTGATTGTCATATTTTTCTTAATTTATTCAATAATGATTCTGCAACATTACGTTTTTAATACAAAAATGTTGAATACAAAAATACATTCTTGATAAGAATAATATCTGTGAAGCAGAATAAATTCATTTCAAAAGAGAGAGAGAGGATCAAAATTCCACATAAAAAAACTTAAATACTTTTTTTTTGGCATATTACAAATGTAGGTTAATGTCAGTTGGCACAGGTCGAATGATACATTACAAAAGAAAACAAAGAAATTATACAGTTTTCTTTTGATTCTTCTGTTTGCGTCCCTTTCCTCTTCTATGTTTGTTCTGTCTTTTGCCATTTTGGCTTTGCATGGCTTTTTTCTGGTCCACTTTTCTCATGACACCTTTGATCCAGTCTGCGTCTGCATCAACACATTTAATTTTCCTTCTTACGGTCAACAAGCTAGAGTGAAAAACAATTGAGGAAAAAAAGTTAAAAAATTGTTTATTTCCATATTGTTTACTGTTTAAATCACTGTAAGGTCCATATTGTTGACTCTTGAAATTTAATGTTAAATAAATAAATGTCATAAGAAAGAAAGTTATGAGACTTTCTTCACTTACACAATTGCATTGATAGGGCAAACTCCTGCTTTCTGAATTGTATAATCCATAACTCTATTTGCAGATATTGTTTCTTTCCCCGTCGTCAAACAGCAGTGAGAAGACAGCTGACTTGTTTCTGCATGACAAAAAGAAATGGCAGTTACTTTGAAACATTAAACTGTTTCAGAACTTAATAAAACAAGATTTAAAAACCTCACTTCTGATTTTAGCATTCAAGTTACAAACACACTGACCCATTCCAGAAATCATGAATGGTTGACAAAAGGTGTCTAAAAAACTTTTAGACTCACCTGCTATGAGGCAGAACAGAAACAACCCCAGGCAGAAAGGAAGACAGGCGAGCGACCTCATGACAACTGTGTAGACAGACTCTGACTGAAACTACTCCTTACACAACCTTAATATTTCACACTTTCATTTCCTCTGCTCTTTTGTGCACACACACACGCACAAACCTCAACCTCCAAAATGAAGAAAGTGTGTGTGAGAGAATGCATTCGAATGAGCCTCTATCCGATGAGCGGAAAAAGGCGCTACTGATGAGCTCTCGGTTCGGTCCTTCACCCACACAGCTCGCCACAGCGTGGGTAGCTACTGTAGATGAATGGAGCTGCATTGCAAGAATACATGGCCTAACTATAGAACTGAAGAACTGCACACTTTTATGACAATTGAGAGTGCATACAACTTGTGTTACAAATGTAATGCTTTGCCATGTTGCCTCATGATCATAAAAAAATCCATAGAGCAAGGCTAGAGTTCATATTGAGGACAAGTACCCAGGGTTGCCAGGTTTTCACAACAAAACCTGCCCAATTGCTACTTAAAAGTAGTCCGAAGTATCCCAATTGCATTTTGAGGGGGGTCCCCCGGTAAAATAAATGGCGGTTTTCCCCTGGTAAAATTAGCATTCCAGGGGATAAATATTACATTATTAGGGTCGCTTCAAACCACGGACATGAACAACCCACAGCAACAGTGTTAAATGAGAAGTTCACTTCCAGAAAAAAAAAAGTACAGATAATTTACTCACCCCCTTGTCATCCAAGATGTTTTTGCCTTTCATTCTTTAGTCAATAGTTTTTCTTAAAAAAAAAGGTAAAACAGTGATGAGGGACGATTTTGATGTTGAAGAAGAAAACAAGACAGGATTTTTTCGACATACCCTAACTGTACTGAACCGTGTGTGTATGAATTATCTGAGTCTGTTTGGCTCTAAACAATGTTTGTCAGTATTTTTACTACAAAGCTGTACACTTAAAGTTCGACTGAAGTGCTTTGAAACACTTAACAAGTTCCCACGTACATATAATTAGCTGGAGTATGTATGTTTGGCGTGCTGTCCGGGGAAGGGCTCCGAGCTCGGGAATGGCCCGAACCTAGAGTACCAAGCCCAAGTATTTATGCATGATGTAGATTGGCTTGAGTGAGTTCCAGCTGTGTTAATTAGGCTAAGTATCTGACGTGCTCCTCCCGAACTTTGTTTAATAAAACATCATGTAGCGTTATTCTATCTGTTGACATAATTTCAACTGAAACAGAGAGACAGGGCGGGACATATCAAGTAGCAATGTCTGAGCAATGTCATTTCTCTTTTCAGTTGCATACTAATATAATATGCAACCATCATTCCACACCACAAAAACCTGACCTAGCTTTCATTTACCTCACTGACCTGCTTTTAATTTATACAAAAAGGCTCAGAAGGACCACATATAGACATAGACGTCATATAGATGTCTCCGTGGGTTCATGCATTACATGCTAACAAAATTTGTCATTTATATTTACATTTAAAACCTTGCTCTACTGAAAACCTGACACATTAGTATGACTTGATGGAAAACACATCACCAACCTATTGTTTAAGCACCCACATTTTCTCACAAAACGCATCCTGTAACTACTCCACCTCCTCTCAAACCAAGTTGTGGGAGTACCATGCAAGGTGACAGTGCCTTCAGTACAGACGCATGCACTGCCTAAACATGTATCATGTGAAAAAAATGTTTTTAAATGTTTTAAATTTGTGTGTTAAAAAATTGTTAAAAATATAAATCAATTTATGCATTTATTCATGTATGTATTTATTTATTATTTGTTATTTAATTTAATTTAATTGCATTTATTAGTTCATTTTATTTTATTAGTAGTAGGAAAAGGGCATGGGTGGCCAAATCATTGATGTGAAGGGTTATAAATCTAGTCTGATCTTTTTTTCTTTTTCTTTTTCTTTTTTTTTTTAATTAGGCAATTGCAGGTATATGCATAACTGAAAACAAACTTCAAGATCAAATTTAATACGCACCTAATCACATAGCTACATTTTATTGACCACATAAAATATACAAACACAATAAACACACTGAAAACTATATATATTTATACAACATACTGTATATTAACCAGAGGCAAATAAATAGGTACAAATTACAGACATATGTAAACAGGTGAAACACATCTTAGTTCATCCTGTTCATTCCATTGAGATGTTTTATTTTGTGCTGATGCTGTTATAAATGTTGATGGGGAGTTTATGGGATGTGCTGTCATTTTATTTACCTTCATGTCCACCAATTCCATGGCTCTTTTCAACCAAGGCTTTTGTGAATTGGAGCAAAATGTTAAATTCTCGACTGTTTTAAATCTGTAAATACAAAAACGTAATAATTTAGCATGACAGTACCACAAAATATACAATTGTACAGAGGTTTACTAAACTAAAACTCTATATAAATACCATAAAATAATGTGTTTTGGTATCAAAATAGGGTCTAGCCAAAAGAGCTAGTATTTTGACATATTAGCTCAAATTTATCATGAAATGGTGTTGAATAGTTGTGAGTTTTATAATTCGATGAGCAAAAAGAGAGAACTCACTCAATGGCATCAATACGGCAGACGTCTGCTTTATGTATCTTATAACTTTTGATATCTTCCTTGCGGTGAACAGCTTCTGACATCTTCAAACAAGGGCAAAATGTACGGCCAGTTGCTATAAGCAAAAACAGGAAAGAAAAAAGATCTTGAACAACATTAACTGACATTCGTTTAGTCAAACAAAAGATAAAACAGAAAAAAATATTACATGTCTTAGGAAATTCCAATAGCTCAGGTGAAGTAGTTGATGCTCAATGTTGATGCTGTTTTAAATGTTGATGCAAACTTTATGGGATGTGCTGTGATTTCAAAAGCTGTCGACTTGTCCACAAATTCCATGGCTTTTTTCACCCAAAGTTTTTGTGGACTGGAGCAAAAAGTTAAACCACTGACTGTTTTAAATCTGAAAATAAAACAAAATATAGCAAGAAAATAAAACAAAATATAGAAATGTACAGATGGTTATTGTAATGAAACTGTATATCAGTACCATAAAGGGGTGTGTTTTAGTAACAAATGTTATGGGTAAAAACTCTCACTTTACTAAAATAAAAGAACAGGCATTCTGACATATTATATCAGATTTATCATGAAATATATTGTTGAAAAAAAAAAAGAACTCGCTCAATAAATCAATACGGCAGACGTCTGCTTTATGTATCTTGTAACTTTTGATATCTTCCTTGCGGAGAACTGATTCTGATGTCTTCAAACAAGGGCAAAATGTATGGCCAGTTGCTATAAGCAAAAAAAAAAAAAAAAAAAGCAAAAGATCTTTAACAACTGACATTCTTTTAGTCAAGAAAATTTTACTAAAATAATTAACTCTAAACTAGCTAGGTGTAAACCAAGTTAAAAGCAGAAAAAGAAATTACAGACATTTGTTAGAAGTAGTAGATGCTGTTTTAAATGTTGATGCAGACTCTATAGGATGTGCTGTGGTTTCAAAAGCCGTCCGCTTGTCCACAAATTCCATGGCTCTTTTCACCCAAAGTTTTTTGTGGATTGGAGCAAAAAGTTAAACCACTGACTGTTTTAAATCTGTAAATAAAAGTAACAATTTAGCGGGAAAATACAACACAATATAGAAATGTACAGATGTTTATTGAAATGAAACTGTACATCAGTACCATAAATGGTGTGTTTTAGTAACAAATGTTATAAGTAAAAACTGTCAATGTACTAAAATAAAGCCTTGCCAGAAGAACAGACATTTTGACATATTAGATCAGATTTATCATTACATGCAGTGTTGAATAGTTGTCTGACTCTGAGGTTTATACTATTCCATAATAAAAATGAGTGAACTCACTCAATAGCATCAATATGGCAGATGTCTGCTTTATGTATCTTGTAACTTTTGATATTTTCCTTGCGGAGAACAGCTTCTGATGTCTTCAAACAAGGGCAAAATGAACGGCCAGTTGCTATAAACACCCAAAGGAAAGTGAAAAACTGAAATAATTAACTCTAAACTAGCCAGGTGTAACGGTGGTCGCCATGCTCAAAAAAAAAAAAAAAAAAACTTATTTTCCTCCGCATTTCAGGCCCGTGTCCTTACAGCCAGCCTACTAGTCCACTTAGGAAAAACAGTCTCTTAGTTTGCCAAGTCAGGTAACAAATTATTTCACACACCAAAAAAAAAATTTAATTGATAGAGTTCGGGCGCCAGACAGGCTTTTAATCCTGTCACATTTATGAACATGGTTTAAACCCGGTAAAGCGTGAAAGTTCCATCCGTTACTCAAAACACACATAAAACAAAAATTATACAAAATACAAAAGTTACAAGAACAAGTCCAAATGTTGATGTTGAAGTGCAAGGTAAACGTTTAATCCAAGTGATGGGGGGGAAGGGGAAAAAAAATATATATATAAATATATATATATATATATATATATATGTGTGTGTGTGTGTGTGTGTGTGTGTGTGTGTGAACAAACGGACATCAAAGCGCGTTCAGTCCTCCAGAGACTGCGCCATAGATCCTGAAGATCCACGTCCACAACACATAAAATAAAAGGAAATAACACGTAAATACATGAATATACATAGTTAACATTATACACATACATTAAATATGCGCATAAAACTATGACACTGTGGCAGTGTATGTAAATGTGGATGTGTGTGTGTGTGTGTGTGTGTGTGTGTGTGTGTGTGTGTGTGTGTGTGTGTGTGTGTGTGTGTGTGTGTGTATGTGTACCTGGTATTCATCACGTTGTGGGGACCAAATGTCCCCACAAGGGTAGGAATACCAGTAGATTTTGACCTTGTGGGGACATTTCTCAGGTCCCCATGAGGAAACAGGCTTATAAATCATGCACAATAAGTTTTTTTGATGAAGTAAAAGTATGCACAATCTCCTGTGAGGGCTAGGTTTAGGTGTAGGGTAGGTGTAGGGACATAGAAAGTACGGTTTGTACAGTGTAAAAACCATTACGCCTATGGAATGTCCCCATAAAACATGTAAACCCAACATGTGTGTGTGTGTGTGTGTGTGTGTGTGTGTGTGTGTGTGGCAAGAATAACCAGGCACTGACCCGAATCCGTAGAGAGGCGTACGTAGGGCTACCATGCCAACGAAAGCTTCACTCTTTTCGGTCCATTTCCAATTACAGCGAGTTTGTGATCGTTGCAAACACATCCAAAACCAAAGCTTCGTGTCGCCATGTTCTCCAAACTCCACATTGGTATATCAACAGCGTGCAAAACAACCACTCCGTCCCATGGCAGGTAGGCCACACAGGTACTCACTCGGCAATACACGAGTCTATGGCGCAGCTCCGGACGCGTCCGGCTCCCTTTTAACCGCCTCTTGTCCTCTATTTCCGGTTCACGGGGTAGTTCCGATTAGAAAGTTTTCTGAGCATTTTTTATTTATTTATTTATTTATTTTTATTAAAAAACACTAGTGTGAAAAAGAAATACACTGTGGCAAATTCCTATACTGCCACACTCTCCCCCCCTAGAAAATTAAAGCAACCCAAGGATGGTTTAGAAAAAAATAAAATAAAAAAAAATAAAAATAAAATAAAATAAAATAAAATTATATATATATATATATATATATATATATATATATATATATATATATATATATATAAAACCCAATATAACCCCCCTAAAAATATACAATTAGAAACCCAAAAATTCCTCGTCTTCCTCAGAAGAGTCTTGGAAAAGCTTGTGTAGTTTTTCTTTTCATTGGATCTCTAAGTCCTCCGCAGTGGGATAACACATTTTTAGGTTGCAGACATGGGCTGTCCGAATGTCTTCTCCTGTGTCTTCAAGGACTATTTTGTAGTTCAATGGACCTAGTTGCTGCAGAACACGGTAAGGGCCCTTCCCCTTGGGAGCTAATTTTGCACTGAAATTTCGTTGTGCACTGGATTGTGGGAAGTTTCGTAGTCAAACTCTGTCTTTTTCTTTAAATGTTATTTCTCTCCTGTTCTTGTTGTAATTCCTTAATTGCGTTTTCTTTGCTTTTTGACTGTTTTCTTTTGCTTGCAGTTGTAATTGGTGGAGGTGATGAACTACATCATAAGCAGCAGCATCCGGTGACAGAGTGTTATCCTGCAGGATTTTGTCCATTGGACCTTGGAGCTTTCGTCCAAGCTGGAGCTCTGCTGGTGATAGTCCAATGGTTTCCTGTGTTGCGGAGTTTAATGCAAAACGGAATTCAGATAAATAGTGGTCCCATTTTTTATGATTGTCTTCTACATATGCAGTCATCATGTTTTTCAGGTTGCGGTTGACTCTTTCAGTGAGATTGGTTTGAGGATGGTACGCGGTGGTGAGTTTTGGTGTGATGTTCCAGTTTTCACATAATTCTTTGAAAACAGATGAAATGAATTGTACACCTCTATCAGAAATAAGAAAATCCGGTACACCCCAACCAGTTAGGATTTCTTTTCTGAAGATGTTGGCGATGGTGATAGCTGTAGCATTGCGCATAGGAAAATGTTCAACCCAACGAGTGTAATAATCAATGAAGACAAGCAGGTACTCATTTTGATTATTGCTTTTTGGTAGGGGTCCCATAATGTCAACACCTAACATCTGGTTGGGCCGTGTTGTGATGGTTTGTTGAATTTTTCCGGCTGGTTTTTGGTTATCATTTTTTGATTTTTGACAGGTGATGCAGGATTTTACATGATGCTTCACATCCGTCCACATTCCTGGCCAGAAAGCAACGTCACGTAATCGTTTGTATGTTTTAAAGATTCCGCCATGGCCGCTAAGTGGGCTGGCATGGTAATGTTGAATAAACAGATTTCTGAGATTTTGAGGAATGTAGACTTTGTAATGTATTTAGTTGTTTGTTTGACATGTTTTCAGGTAGAGTTTGTCATTGATTACTTCATACTGTTTCTCCAGGTCTTGGTTTTCCGCAAGCACTTGCAGTAATTTGGTTACTTCAGGGTCTCTTTGTTGTTCTTCCCAAATGTTTACAACTGTGCAAGGTAGGTCTATGTCTTTCTGACTTGTGTACAAGTTACACCTGGTGACTGGAGACATTCTGGAGAGTGCATCAGGTGCTACGTTGAGTTTTCCCTTTCGGTATTCAATAATGTAGTTGAATTTCTGTAATCTTAAGACCCATCTTAGTAGTCGACTGGTGGTTTTTGTAGAGTTCATGACCCATTGTAAGTCAACTATAAATTGTTTAAGCTCTAAATAGTGTTGCCATCTTTCTAGAGCCCAGACAACGGCTAGACATTCCTTCTCTGTTGCAGTGTAGTTGAGTTCTGCTCCTGTAAGTGTTCGACTTGCATAAGCAATCACAACTTCCTCTCCTAATTGTTTTCGCTGTGCAAGAATGGCACCTAGTCCAGAGTCGCTAGCGTCTGTGTAGACAATGAAGGGGAGTTGAAAGTCAGGATGTCCAAGAATGGGTGATGAGGTAAGGCAGGCTTTAAGTTTCTCAAAGGCGTGTTTACATGTGGCTGTCCAGTAGAATTGATGTCCTTTCTTTTTCAGTGCATTGAGTGGTTCCGCAATACTTGAGAAATTTGGTACAAAACGATGATACCATCCCGCCAATCCAAGGAATCTCTGTACTTCCTTTAGGTTCGTTGGTACAGGATATGATTGGATGGCCTGGATCTTGCTGGGATCTGCTGTGATACCTTTGACATTTACAATGTGTTCAAGAAAACTAATTTCCCGTAAGCAGAATCTACTTTTTTCAGATTGATGGTTAGTTCGGCAATTTGTAACTTGTGAAACACCGCTTGAAGGTCATGATAGTGTTGTGTGATGGAAGGTGAGTAGATTATGATGTCGTCAATGTACACGAAACAAATTTTTCCTTTCAGCTCTCCCAGGACTCTCTCCATGAGTCTCTGGAATGTGGCGGGGGCATTCTTAAGACCAAAAGGCATAACATTAAATTCATATATACCAGCAGGGGTGATGAATGCAGTTTTTTCCTTACTGGTGGGATTCATGGTGACTTGCCAGTATCCGCTATTCAAATCAATTGTAAAGAACATCGCTGCTCCTGATAGTGACTGTAATATTTCTGTGATATTGGGTAGTGGGTAAGCATCAGTTTCTGTGACCAAGTTGAGTTTTCTGTAGTCAACACAGAATCTGAGTTTGCCATCTTTTTTAGGAACCAGGACAACCGGTGAAGCCCAACTGGAATGTGAAGGTTCGATGATTCCTTGGCTCAGCATTTCTCCCAGTTGCTCTTTCATGGCAAGCTGTTTAACCAGTGATAGGCGATAGGGTTTCTGTTTGATGGGTACTTGACAGGTTGTATAAATGGTATGCTGTAAGATGTTGGTCCGTCCCAGAGTGAGTGTACATACTTGGGGTTTATTGGTAATAAGGCAATGTAATGTCTGTTTTCCATCTGGTGATAACTGAGCTGAGTCCACTGCATTTCTGATTAATGTCAGATCATCAGGTGCTTGTAGTACCGGTAGAGGTGCAGGAGGGGGAACAGATGTCATCAATGAGAAAGTTGGTTTGGTGTATTTGGGTAATGAACCAACATTGGGTGGTGGCCTGCTTGCATCTCCTGGCTGGAATGGATATTCAACTGTGGGAGCATTTTTAAATGAATATTTTTGGTCAATGACATTGAGTTGTAATCCACTGAAGAATAAGAAATCCAATCCTAAAACTATAGCATGAGCTAGGGTATTCGTGGGAAGAACAGCAGCAGGTATAGTGAAAGTTTGTTCGTGAAGGTGTATTTCAAGGTTGGCCCATCCAAGTGGGACTTCAGCATTTCCGTCCGCTAGGTAGAGGGGTCCACGTGTCCAAGGTTGAAGTTCAGAGTGTACAGGTGCCAGACTTTTCCACAGAGACTCGTGAATCAGGGTGTAACTTGCTCCAGTATCAACTATAGCTTTACCTTGCCATGAGCCAAGGCTAAGGGGTACAATCAGTTGTTGGGGTATGCAGGTTGAATTTCCTGAAGAACTGGCTCCTGGGAAATTTGTGGTATTGTTTTGTTTGGTAATTAAACTTTTTGCAGGTATAGCCGATACTGCATTACTGGACGGCTTATGTGGATAGTGGGTTCGTCGGTTTGCATGTGCCTGAGATGGCTGATGACTTGCTTGTGAAGACTGACTTGGTTGATTGGAGGTTGCATAGTGTGAACAGTTACCTGGGTTGTGAAATTCTTTACAGCGCCAACATTGGACAATGGGTGGGGTGAGTGGTGTTCTTTTGGGTGATACTGAACGGGTTTTGCTTGTAAGTTTTGTTTCACCTTGTTGTTGCTGTTCGTGATCTCTTTCGAGTTGATGCCCAAGACGTACAATTTCATCCACAGTACTGACATGTCCACGGAGGTGACTGGCAAGATATGGCTTGATATTTTTGAGTATCATTTTAACTATGTCTTTTTCAACTAGGTCAGATTTCCATCTTTTACATAATGCACGGTAACTGAAAGCAAAGTCTCGAATGGGTTCCTTGTCTCCCTGTAACCGTTTCCTGACACATTCTGCCAATTCATCCTCATATTCTTCAGCAAGGAATGCAGTGAGGAAAGCAGTTTGGAAGTCTTTCCAACTGTGAACTGTGCTTCTGGCGACCTCCCACCAGTCACGAGCAGTGCCTGATAGAACAGTTCTAAAAGAAGCTAGAATGTCTTCATCTGTAAGTGGGTGTAAAGCAAGGAAATCTTGGCAACGGGTAACAGAGTAATGGATCAGGATCATCACTTGGTCTTCCAAAAGTGGGAAATGTTATTCTGATGTGGTCAGTTTTTGCAACGGTTGCAGGTATGGGAGCTGACATAGGTTTGAGTACTGGAGTGGTTGTACCAGGAGTTATATTGATGGAAGTAGGGCCTTTTTCTTTCAAGTCAGCAATGTTTTTTTCCTGAATGTCAAATTTGGTCTCCATTTTCGTCTGTAGGTCACACAAATTTGCAGCAAGTTTGTCTGTGCGTATAATCACCTGATTATTTTCTTTCAGCATTTCTTCATGAGTGTCTCGGAAGTACTTATGAAGAGTGTGGATGTCCTGTTGCACTTCCAACTGTAATTGCCGAACAAGAAACTGCATTTGTGATGTTAAAGTACTTACCACTGTCTTTAATTCATCTGTAACCATCCGTTCAATGGCTTTAACGGTTTTCTCCCCCTCACTCTCAATCTGTTGTTTCTGTGCAGATACAGTGTTCGTTACAAGCTGCTTGACTTCCTCCAATTTAACAACCATAGCAGTAGTCTCCTGTTTATGAGTAGATGTACTGGATCGTAACTCCTGGGTGAGTTCAGACACAGTCTTCTCATGCTTGTTCATGCACTCATGTATAGTTTTCCAGTTTTCCTTAACTTGCAAAGTTAACTGTCCCATTTCTCTGCTAGGTGTCGGGAGAGTTCCTGGTAGCTCATAGTGATGGGATCTTTGTGATCCGTTCCTTTCAAAGAGCCGTTCAAAAGAACGGCTCTTTTGGCTCTTTTTAAATATTAAGCCAGTTTTAAGAAGTCAGCTTGGGGGCATCTCAGTTTATCCTTGAAATAATCACTGGGAGGAATGATGAGGTGAGATTTGTAGTCAAACAATTAAAACTCAGATATCACACACCAATATCTGAGTTTGAATTATTCTGAAATATTGATTATTACCTCATTTGTCATGTGTGGACTATATAGGGTTGCACAACATCCCTCTGCTTAGACAGTGACATCACTATTTTGGATCTACCTTTAGTACAAAGTGTGTTGCTGCGTCCCAATTCGCATAATTATACTATGCCCTTAAAGTATGTACTCTTTTTGTGAAGAAAAAGTACATACTTTTGAGTATGTAGCAGAATAGTAGGCAAGCTTTGGGACATACTACTTCGTCTGTTGCTTAGTTACCTAAATCCTGTCACTGTTTAAATTGCCCTGTCAGTTAATATCATCTACATTTCGTTTAATTTGATTTCCTACAGTATTAGAGAGAAATGAAAAGGCACATTCTTGTACGAGTCTTTTAGGCCGAGAACTTTGCTCGTGGATGCATAATGATGCATTTAAAAGTTAATGACCAAACCAATCATTATAAAAGTTCATAATGTTGCTGCACATGAAATATATCATGGATAACATTATATAAATATTTTTTATTAGGTTACACATTGATTATTTATCACTAAAACCCCTTTCTCTATCTGTCCGTTGGTCGAGCTTATCCGCCATGTTTGTAGTTTTTTAACATTTTTTATGCGTGTTTGTAGTCCTAATCGGATCCTCGTTCACCGCGCAATGTGTTGTGGGCAATATTAGCCGTTAGAGTGTGCATTGATCCACACTTCGAATTCTTAAGTTAAGTAGTAGACCATCCGGGAATAATTTGTTTGCATCTGTGTGAAACACGCATAGGAAAAAAGAACGACAGAAAGAACGGCTTCCCCCCAGCCGCGACTCGGCTCCCATCGTTCATGTTTATGAGCCGTTCAAAAGAATCGGTTCGTTCGCGAACGTCACAACTCTAGTAGCTCATACTGACAAAGAATGAGAAGTGGAGGTCATGTCAAAGGATTGGTTTGGGGTACATAATTGCATAGGTATTGGTACTATATTTTGCTGTTCTGTTGAATGAATCTGGGCTGGAAGGCTGCTATGCAATGGAGAAGATGCAAACAGCACATGAGGTCTAGGTAGTGTAGAATTACTGAAAACCGTTGGGGTGTGGCAAAAAGTAGGAATACCTGTTTGAGGAGCTTGAGGTGGCCAAAGAGGAGTGGCTACTTCTGGTAGATCTGGTACCTCCAAGTCCAGAAGAGTGCTCTGTGGAGTGCTGGATTATGCCATTGTGGAACTGTGTATGGTATATTGTGAATGCACAGAAATATTAAATAAAAAATAATAAAATGTAGTATGTCAAAAGTATGTATGAATGTCAGTATATTATTTATAAGCAATTTTTACCAATTCAAAATTCACACTTCACAATTCATTCACACAGTGTAAAGCAATTACTTTTATTAATTACCTATGTACACTCAGATTAACTCCAAACAATCATCAATAAATCACAGTGTCACCAGCCATGTCAACCAAAAAATGTCCCAATACCAAAATACAGGTACAACCTAATGTACAAAATGAACACATTCAGTATCAAAAATGTTCAAACTTTTGGTTTCAAGTCCCTGTTCGGGCGCCAATCTGTAACGGTGGTCGCCATGCTCAAAAAAATACACACCAAAAAAAAAATAACAATTATTTTAGACGGGATTTGAACTCCAGTCCTCTGCATTTCAGGCCTGTGTCCTTACCGCCAGCCTACTAGTCCACTTAGAAAAAACAGTCTCTTAGTTTGCCAAGTCATGTAACAAATTATTTCACACACACAAAAATTTTTTATGATAGAGTTCGGGCGCCAGACAGGCTTGTAATCCTGTCACATTTATGAACATGGTTTAAACCCGGTAAAGCGTGAAAGTTCCATCCGTTACTCAAAACACACATAAAACAAAAATTATACAAAATACAAAAGTTACAAGAACGAGTCCAAATGTTGATGTTGAAGTGCAAGGTAAACGTTTAATCCAAGTGATGGGGGGGGGGGGGGGAAGGAAAAAAAAAAAAAAAAAAATATATATATATATATATATATATATATATATATATATATATATATATATGTGAACAAACGGACATCAAAGCGCGTTCAGTCCTCCAGAGACTGCGCCATAGATCCTGAAGATCCACGTCCACAACACATAAAATAAAAGGAAATAACACGTAAATACATGAATATACGTAGTTAACATTATACACATACATTAAATATGCGCATAAAACTATGACACTGTGGCAGTGTATGTAAATGTGTGTGTGTGTGTGTGTGTGTGTGTGTGTGTGTGGCAAGAATAACCAGGCACTGACCCGAATCCGTAAAGAGGCGTACGTAGGGCTACCATGCCAACGAAATCTTCACTCTTTTCGGTCCATTTCCAATTACAGCGAGTTTGTGATCGTTGCAAACACATCCAAAACCAAAGCTTCGTGTCGCAATGTTCTCCAAACTCCACATTGGTATATCAACAGCGTGCAAAACAACCACTCCGTCCCATGGCAGGTAGGCCACACAGGTACTCACTCGGCAATACACGAGTCTATAGCGCAGCACTTCCGGACGCGTCCGGCTCCCTTTTAACTGCCTCTTGTCCTCTATTTCCGGTTCACAGGGTAGTTCCGATTAGAAAGTTTTCTGAGCATTTTTTTTTTAATTAATTTATTTATTTTTATTAAAAAACACTAGTGTGAAAAAGAAATACACTGTGGCAAATTCCTATACTGCCACACAGGTATAAACAAAATTTAAAGCATAAAAATAAATTACAGACATTCGCTAAGAAATTCCCATAGCTCAGGTGAATTAGATTCTGTTTTAAATGTTGATGCAGAGATTTTGGGATGAGCTGTTATTTTATTTGCCTTCTTCCTGTTGTCCACATATTCCAGAAGGGGTTCAGAAAAAAATTGGCAGCTGGCAGCAGGAAGTACCTGCCGTTGACAGCCGGAAGCCAGTTACTGGCATTCGGAGGGTAGGCGGGACCTGCCACTTGGTGGCAGCCAATCAGCATCGACCAACGTGGTAGCAACCAATCACATGCCACTACGAAAGATGCGAAGTTCTTCAGTGAACTTGATGAATATGTTTGATTTTAACTTTAATGTTAGCGAACGTCAATGTAACTTTGTCTACTATAGTCAATCGTTTATCTTAGTATGTTAGTGATAATTTCAAGAAGTGAGTGAGAACAAATTCAGAGACATCTAGTGGCTGATGTGCACAATAAACCTATTATAGTGTTTTTTGTGAATATTTAGCATGTGTTTATGAGATATAGGTGTATGTAATGACTTTTTTTTATAATAACTTTGTACCTGGACCAAGGTCCCAGACCAATCCTAATTTGAAAATATTGTTATTGTAAATAATCAATAAATAATTTATAATAATTTCATCAGTTACTTTCTGAACACAACTGCTGAAGGAGTTCAGGTGTAAACTGGACATGAACTAATTATATGTTTTTAAGCAAAAATGCTTTTTAGGAAACTTAATTCTCCAAATTCTTTTAAAATCCATTTTACACAGGTAATTTTTGTTGTAAGTTCCATTTGAGTGTTGTTATTTCTTTTTTTTAAAGAAAGAGGCTGTGCACATCAGCCACGGTGGAAGCATTCAAGGAGGAGACAATGGAAGTCGGACACTTGTAATACTGTTTACGTTGTACAGCATTGACTTTGACAACATAGCAAGCTCGTTACGAATTTAAAGGCTTTATTAAACAAAACCAGTATTTCTTGAAATACTACAAATGTAAAACTGAAACTTCATAACACAGCGTAAATTATTAAAAAATAAAGGTCATTAATAAGCCCATGTACTTTTGTCTTTTAGCCAGGTCTTTAATCAGTTTACTTAATGTTTGAATATGTATATATATAATTAAAATACAACATACAGCATTTTTGGTCTCTCTATAAATTATTTACACACACACACACACACACACACACACACACACACACACACACACACACATTTACATATATATATAACGTTGACATTTAATGATACTTTTATTTGATAGATTTAATCACATAGTACACAGTAATGACTTAATATATATTTATATTAAAATTTGTATATATTTGTTATGTTTATATATTTTTTATATATATATATACGGTATATATATATATATTTTATTTATTTTTTTCTTCTTTTTTTTTTTTTTTCTTCCTGCCACTGCCAGTCCCCTACGAGCGACAGCTGACATCCGGTTTTAGTGGCAGGTACTGTCGGCCACTTCCTGCTGACAGCTGCCGATTTATCGCTGAACCCCCTCTCACATATTCCCTGGCTTTTATTGCCAAAGCGTTTTTTGGATCAGCGCAAAAAAACAAAAAAAACAAACGACCTCTGAATGTTTTAAATCTGTAGGTACATAACAGTAGCAATTTTGCATGAAAATACACACACACACACAAAAACGTACAAATGATTATTCAATATAAACTGCACACAAGTACTAAAATAAAGCCTAGACAAAAATGTAGTATTCTGACATATTAGCTAAGATTTAGCATAAAATATATTGTTTAATAGTTGAGACATATCACAAAGAACTCACAAAATGGCATCAATATGGCAGACGCCTACTGTTTGTATCCTGTAACTTTCAATACTTTCCTTGCGGGGCATCCACTTTGAGTACTTGAGACAAAGGCAATCTACCAGGCCATTTACTAGAAACACCAAAAGGAAACAAAAGCATTTTTAACACAGACATTCAATTTGATAAAATGTAATAAAATTAATAGATTAATTAATGAATCTATTTATTTGAATTAAAGTGAATAGTATAAAGTTAGTATTTAGTAAATATGGAGTTTTCTTTTTACAAATACATAAAGTGTCTTACTTTGGCAGGTGACTTGACCGAGAAACATTATAGCCAGGCACTGCAGAAGAGTTATCGACACACAGCTCATCTTCTCTCTTCTGAATCTGATGCGCATCAATTAGCCTCACCGCAACTTGTACTTTTATGAACATTCACAAACAGGAAAATCAACAGAACTTCCTTCCACAGATGTGACCTTTGCAAAACCTTCCTCTAAATTACGTAAAGAAAAATTCTAGAAACCAAAATTAAAGATATAAAATCAAAATGACCCTGTATGAGTTTTTGTTTTCTTTATTTAAGACATAAAATATAGTTACACAATATCACACAAGCAAGGGTGCTGTCTTTACCCAGAATATTAGCATGACTGCAAGTGTTACATCAATTTTGTACAACTTTCTAATAAACAAGAAGTTGATATTAAGTGGCTTGCAGAGTTTTTTTGTTAAAAAAGTATGAAGGACCACCAACCAGCGTCATTTTATTTTATTTTATATTTTATTTCAAATCAGGGAATTGCCAGTAAATCCATTACTTAAAACACAAATTTCAAGATCAAATCTAAAACTAATTCACATCTAATCACAAAGCTAAATTTTTATTGACCAAACGCACACACAATAAACACATTAAAAAAAATAAAGCATTATATGTACTGTAGGTACAGCAGAAGGGTTCTCTCTGAGAGCTCATCTTCTCTCAAGTGAGTCTCATGCGCATTCATTTGGCTCACCACAACTTGTACTTTTATGAATACTTACAAGCAGGAAAATTAACATCAGAACTTCCTCCCACAGAGATGCCACCTTACTCGCAAAAACTTTCTGCAAGTTAGACTAAGAAACATTCTAGAGACCTGCCAGTAAACAACAAATGAACATTCCTGAACCTTGTATCATGTGAATGCCTGGGGGTTAGATTGATTTTTAGATATACTCACTCTGCTGGAAAAAAACTGCATATGCTGGTTATGTATGTTTTAAAGCAGGGCAGCTGGTCCTAAACAGGAGTTGCTTAGGACCAGCACATGATCAGTTTAAACCAGCTCATAAGGATCAACTTAAACCAGCTCAAACCAGTTACTGTAGCAAGCTCTAAAACATACCTAACCAGAAGGGGCCTCCGCTTGAAAAGAGCCCCATCCCCACCATCATGCCACTGATGCACACACACACCAGGGTCATTCATGTGTTTGTTACTTTGACATGACCTACATAAAGATTGTTGCAAACCACGTACATCCTTTCATGCCAAAGTTATTCCCTGATGACAGTGGCCTCTTTCAGCAAGATGATGCACTCCACCACACAACAGAAACAGTTCTGAACTGGTTTGAGGAAAATGACAAAGCTCAAGGTGTTGACGTAGACTCCAAATGTCAATCTGAGCCTTAACACATCTGACCAACACATCTGATCTACGGAGGCCATTCACAACTACCAAGACTTGCAAGAAACTGCTGCAAATGTATTGATGGTAGATACCACCAGGGCTTTATTTGTGCCAGATCCAGCTGTGTATAGATAATATGTGGTACAATTACAAAACAATTTAAATCCAAATCCACTTTTATTTATTTGTTGAACACCTGTGTAATAACTATTACAGGTGACCCTTCGCAAAGACCCACTCCTCTTCGTTACCATTGTCTGACAGGCCACGACACTCTCGTGCAGCAAAAAAAAAAAAAACATCGCGGAGCAAAGAGGAAACTGACAACGTGCCAACAGAGGAGATAAAGCATGTTTTTTTAGGTCTCAGCAATTTTGTCATTTTTAAAGAAATTCAAACAATAACCATTATCATGGAACATGCTCTTTAATGGGTTGTGACAGATGTAGAGCCCCAGCTCAAGCTGTCATGTGAATCGTTCATCTCTTTCTCTTTACTAGTTATAGAATGAAATAAACATGAATGAACATCAAAAGGAATCTTGTTTAAACTGCGGAAAGATGCCAATAAACACAATTCCACTGAATACAGTTCAAGTCCACCGACCTTAATCTACTACTGTCTGGTTTGTTTGTCAGACAAAAATGGCATATTATGATAGGTCAGATCACCTGTCAATCAAACTCCTTTTTTGATTCTTCATTTTTGGGTGAACTGTTCCATTAAACGATCAAAATATTTTCTATAGACCTTTTTCCAGAGTAAATGACGAGTGCCGCCATTATGAATTCTAATGTCAGATTGGATGATCTTCTGTTCCGGTCTCCATAGGAACCCATGCAAATAGCGTCCATACTGTATGTTTTTAATGTAGCTAACTTCGCCAGCTTCGTGTCATTTACACACTCATTAAACTTTGAGGAGTAAGGCACTGACAAATGACCATCATTGCGACATTGCAAAGTGACGGCGCTATAGAGCTTTTTTGTGCTTTTTAAAACATTTTAATAGGTTTAACATTGGATTAATGGCTCAGAATATACGCTACTTTGACTAGAAACACTGGAGACCGGAAATGCAAAGCATTCTTCAGGTTAAGAGTCAGGCGTGTTCAGGAAAAATGTCTATAAAAATATATTTATATTTTCTAACAGACTGTCTGAATGGTTACTGTAAGTTAGTAATACATTTTTATAGTGCTTATCTTGACACTCAAACTGCTTTACATATTTACAGGGTTACATTTTCACAAGCATCCACCTGGATGATGGCAAAATAGAGACAAGAATGCCCACCACACACCAGCTTAATAGTGGAAAGAAGACAATCCATAGTTAAAATATGGAGATAATTAGGAGGCCATGATATTGGACAGAGGCCACAATGCCAGGGTTACACCTCAACCCTTTTCAAAGAACATCTTGCATTATTTTTATGGCCAGAGAGTCAGAACATAAGTTTAACAATATATCTTTTCATCAATTCATTCTTTAGTCACTATACTAGGATGCTAGGACCTACACAGACCACAGCATGAGCACCACCTGCTGGCATCACTTGTACCCCTTACAGAATAAACCTAGTTTTCCCAGGAGGTCTCCCACCCAGGAACTAACCTGGTTCAACCCTGCGTAGCAAAGCAAAGTGAGAGTTGCAAAGTGCTAGCTACTAGCAGCGGCGTTGTTATGATGTTGCATAGGCTGCTACGTTATGCAACCATCATCCCAGACCACAAAACCTGACCTAGCTTTCATTTACCTCACTGACTTTTGCTCTTGTTTTAAATTAGAAATCCAGACAAGGCCCGCTCATGTTATCTGACAGACACGTACATCTCTGTTGATCAATGTGATAAACTGATTGCCATAATGTAAATGCACTAGTCAGCAGGCTCAACAAATATGAAATGCAACTAGTTTCTCGTTCTTAACGGAAAACACATTGCCCACCAATGTATTCTTTAAGCACCCACATTTTCTCACAAAACCCACCTCCTCTCAGCCCAACAAGCGTGCATGGAATTTAATGCACTATGCAAAGGGTCAGGGGTGTTAGTGTACACAACTACATTTCTTCACTTTGTCGAACCGTTTTTCATATGCTAATACAATATTGAAAAAAATATATATTTTAATGTATGTAAAGATATTGTACATGAGTCAGATTGCTATCATTTAAGTGACGTATTTGTACAGTGAAATGGGGGAAAACCCACACAACTGTGTGGATTTGAGTCTCTAAACCCACACAAGGGTTAACTCTATGTGTGAACACTTTACTATGATCTACCCACTGACACGCTCACAATCATTATTCACGCACACAAAGGACAAAATGACTTCTGAATGAGCATTTTAACATAGTGCAGTTTATTTATTCATTTACTTTTTTGATCTACAAGGTTATTGTGAGCAAACACACTAGTGAAACAAAGTTTCTGCTAACATTTTTACTGGCTATTAACCACTTAGAGAACAAAACACTCAATTGAGCAGAAGGATTATTATAGTTAACTAAAACCATAAAACAATTTTAGTTTGTCAGCCAAGGCAACATTTCTCAATTGTGACCCTGGGCTACAAAACCAGTCATAAGTATAAATAAATAAACTAAATAAGCTTTTTATTGATGTATGGTTTGTTAGGATAGGACAATATTTGGCCGAGATACAACTATTTGAAAATCTGGAATCTGAGAGTGCAAAAAAAAAAAATCTAAATACAGAGAAAATCTCCTTTAAAGTTGTCCAAAGAAGTTCTTAGCAATGCATATTACTATTCAAAAACTAAGTTTTGATATATTTACGGTAGGAATTTTACAAAATATCTTCATGGAACATGATCTTTACTTAATATCCTAAAGATTTTTGGCATAAAAAGGAAAATCTATAATTTTGACCAATACAATATATTGTTGCCTATTGCTACAAATATATTGGTGCTACTTAAGACTGCTTTTGTGGTCCAGGGTCACAATTTTAGTTCATCTTGATGAGCTAAAATAACTAAATGAAAACTGAAATAAAAATGTATGAAAACTACACAGACATATTTAAAATAATACTAATAATATTGACACAATCACACAAGAAAATATAAAACAGAAAATATAAAAATAAATTAAATGTATTTTTATATAATACAAATAACACAAATTTAAAATCTAAATAAAATTGATAATAGTATCGTAATGATACAACAAAAGTCCTGTTCTGCAATGTATTTTATGCAGTCATTTTTAATTACCAGGTGTAAATAAAATAAAATCCAACACAAAAATTAAAGACACATGCTAACAAATTTGCAAAGTTCAGGTAAAGCAGTCGTAGTTTATCCCGTTGTATTCCGGTTTGATGTGTTGTTCAGCGTTGATGTTGATGCAGAGTTTATGGGACGAGCTGTTGTTTCATTTGCCACCTTCTTGTTGTCCAAATATTGCTTGGCCAAAGGGTGTTTTGGATCGGCGCAAATGAAACGACCTTTGACTGTTTTAAATCTGTAAGTACATAACAGTAACAATTTAGTATGAAAATACAAAAAAATATGTAAATGTACATTAATTATTCCGTTTAAACTGTACACAAGTACTAAAATAAAGCCTAGACCAAAAAGTAGTATTCTGAAATATTAGCTAAGATTCATAATGAAATATATTGTTTAATACTTAAGACATATCATAAAGAACTCACAGAATGGCATCAATATGGCAGACACCTGCTGTTTGTATCATGTAACTTTCAATATTTTGCTTGGGAGGAACCCGATTTGATGTCTTGAGACAAAGGCATTTTGCCCGGCCACTTACTAGAAACACCAAAAGGAAACGAAAGCATTTTTAACACAGGCATTCATGTTGACAACACAATTTAAGTCAAAATAACATCATATATTTGAATGAATATTTGAATTAATAGCAAGTACGTAAAGTTTCTTACTTTGGCAGGTGACCTGAGCGAGCATCACTGTAGTCAGGCACAGTAGAAGGGTTACAGAAGCACACCTCATCTTCGCTTGTGAGTCTGATGCGTATTATCTCGGCTCACCACAACTCTCTCTTTTATGAACACTCACAGGGGGGAAAATGAGCATCAGAACTTCCTCCCACAGAGTTGTCATAGTTGTCACCTGTCCGCTTGGAAACAAAAGACAAAAGACCCCCTCATCACCTCTCGACCACTGTGTGCATACAGGAACATTCACAGCTCTCTAAAATTTAGTGGTCTTATGCTCATGAGAGTGCGGTTACTGCTAATGTAGGTGTGTCGTAGAGTGGAAAGTACCAAGATGTTCACATTATAAAGAATAAAATAAATAATTAATGAACTTTGCAAAATGATAGATTGACTACCTATTACATCAGCGACTACAGCGTTTGATTCGTGTAAATCTGTTTGAGTTTCACTGAACGGTTATGCTTTTGGTAATACTGTATATAATAAACAAACTGTTAAATTCTTTGTTATTTTTATTTACATATGTGTTTTTATTTATGTATTTAATGTATTTTATACATACATTAAATAAAATACACATTGTAAACACTGTGCAACTGCTCTTCATGAGTTCTTTCTAACTTGGTAATATTGATAGTTAGTGTTGGTTTCCTGCAGTCTGCTTGTGTGGTTAGTGTTTAGATGGGGTTGCTGTGACAAAGTCTCTGTGGTCATTCACCGAACTTGGGGGGAAATACGCATTAAGCATATGTACAGCCTTTTTCCAAGTACAGAGGCCAAATTTCTAATAATCAAACCGATTAAGTCATAGGTGAGTGTTTTATTTGGAAAAATTAATGTGACGTTGAATTTTCCTTATAGAAATTAAAAAAAAAAAAAACTAAACATAATTTTTTATATTGTTTATTTATAATCTTTTTCAATGACCAAATAATTGAAATTGTAATGTTTAGGTTTGAAGGCCGAAATAGTGTCAAAATATATCAGATTAAATTTTGGATGTAATTTTATTTTACAGTGTGTCTGTTACATGTTACATATACTTACTATAGTAATACCAGTAAAATATGCTCCTAACCCTAAAGGAAGTAAATGTTTTAAGTGATATTACTCAGAACTTAAATTATACTCAGTCAAGGACACCTTAAAATAAAGTGTAACCACATACTGTATAATATTTCGACTCGTTCGCAGAGAGCACAGCTGGTGAGAAAAGTAAGCGGGCATCTTTTCGTGCATCTATAGATGTGTCTGATATACTAGGGAAAGTCATTGTGGTGTACTGCAACATCATATGACCTTTTGCATGTTCTATGTAAAGATCCGATGAGGCTTGGCAGGCACTGCAAGTGGCCCACAAAACCTTTCCTTCCACACGAAACCTTCATTTGTCTCCAAGATGTATTCATCTATAGAGACACTGCAATAAACAAACAAACACAGAATCAGCAACAACTGAAACAAATAATGGCACACTTTTGCTAAATGCAAGCATATGCCATGTGATTTCTGTGGGTCTCGATCGATTGATTGACTGACTGATAGGCTAACTTTTTCTCATATCTGACAGGAAATTTCTTTGCAGCAACACCAAGCATAGAGTAGACTATGTGCACTTTGACAAGCAATATAAAAGATACCTACAATATGCAAAAGGGCAAACTACACATAGTTGGGTGGATTATACAATGCAAGATGTTTCATTGTATATACAAGAAACATCCAGACATGATACTTTTTTAAACCTTTAATCTTGATGCCTGAGCTATATACAGTATTTCACAAATGTTGGACCCTCACCTTTCAGCAACCATTTTAATATCTTCTCAAGGGACAATACTATAGAAATTAAACTTGGAAATATTTTACAGTAGTCATTGTGCAGCTTTTATAGCAGTATAGATTTATTATCCCCTGAAAAATTGCTCAACATACAGCCATTATTGTCCAAATAGCTGGCAACAAAAGTGATTACACCCGACGTGAACTTGTCCAAAGTGTCAATATATTGTGTTAGCACCATTGTTATCTGGTACTGCCTTAATCATCCTGGGCATCGAATTGACCAGAGCTGCACAGGTTGTTGCTGGGATCCTCTTCCACTTCTCACAGAGCTGCTGGACGTTAGACACATGGTGGCTTCTCCACCTTAAGCTTGGGGATGTCCCACAGTTGCTTAATAGGGTTCAGGTCTAGAGATATACTTGGCCACCCCATCACCTTCAGCTTCCTCAGCAAGGCAGTCGTCATCTTGGTGGTGTGTTTGGGATCGTTATCATGTTGGAAAACTGCCGTGCGGCCTAGTTTCTGGAGGGAAGGCATCATGTTCTGCTTCAGAATGTACAGTACATAATGGAATCCATGTTTCCCTTAATAAACTGCAGCTCCACAGTACCAGCAGCTCTCATGCAGCCCCAGACCATGCTTGACTGTAGGCAAAACACAATATTCTTGGTACTCCTCACCAGAGCATCGCCACACATGCTGGACACCATCTGAGCCAAACAAGTTTTTCTTATAGCCTCATTAGACCACAGGACATGGTTCCAGTAATTCATGCTCTTGGACAGGTTGTCTTCAGCAAACTGTTTGCGGGCTTTCTTGTGAGCCAGGTTCAGATGAGGCTTCCTTCTGGGACAATGCCTTTGCAAACTGACTTGCTGCAGTGTGCACCGTATGGTCTGAGCACTGGCAAGCTGAGCTTCTACTTCTGAAACCTTTAAAGCAATCCTGGCAGCACTCATGCATCGGCCCTTGCAAGGCCTGTTCTGAATGGAACCCATCTTGGAAAACCTCTGTATGACCCTGACCACTGTAGTGTAACTCGGTTTCAGGGTGTTACTAAACCTCTAATAGCCTTAACCATTTTGTAGAAAGCAACAATTCTAATTCTCAAATCCTCAGAGAGTTTTTTGCCATGAGATGGCATATTGAACATCCAGTGGTCAGTATGAGAGGCTTGTACTTAAAGCACCTAATTTTAACTGCTCTAATACAAGATACACAGCTTTGTATGATCCTATCAAGCAGTCAAAAACATAAACATGATGAATAAGACATGTGGCTTTGCATGGTTAAACAACATACTGCTGTTATCACTTAGGGTGTACTCACTTTTGTTGCCAGCTATTTTGACAAAAATGGCTGTATGTTGAGTTATATTCAGAAGACAGTACATATATACTGCTATACAAGCTGTACATTGACTACTCTAAAATATATTAATTTCTATAGTATTGTCCCTTGAGAAGATATACTAAAATAGTTGCTGAAATGTGAGGGGTTTACTCACTTTTGTGAGATATTGTGTCATGTGACCAATCACTATACAGCCACAGGAAAATAAAATCATGACCACAGTGACACCATAAAGGTGCTACTGTAACATAATGTCATTATTGCAGTTTATGTTACTTGAAAATTTTATTATTTCATCAGAATACATGGTACTTTCTAATGACCAATTACCTGCATAATGGTGTAGTTACAGCATCTACCAGTAGGGGCTTGTTGAAGGAACAAAAACTGTTGGTCTGAGCCATAATTCAAACCTGAAAAAAAGAAACAGAGATTAAGGATTGAAGATATTTTTTTATAATTGTTTTTTTTATTATTGTGTGACCTTTCCAACATGACTACGTAATGCGTGAGGTTGCGCTAGTGCAAGAGCCCTTTGAAGCTGTTTTTAAACTGCAATTTGGAACTTCAACTCGTTGGCCACCATTGAAGTCCACTATATGGAGAAAAATTCTGGAAGGTTTTCCTTAAAAACCTTTTCATTTCATTCTGACTGACGAAAGAAAGAATGAACATCTTGAATGACATAGGGGTGAGTAAAATAATAGGTTTAAAAGGCATGAATTAAAAATGCACAGATGAGAGTTAAAATATAGTTATTTAGACCTGTGTATTGTACCTGGCTGGTTAGAAAAAAATGGGTCTCATTAGCTAAACATGCAAGAATAAATCCACCTTATATTTACTTTAGGAGCAGCTCTGGCCATTTTGCAAATTTTATGGGTCTGGCTTCCGTTCTGTCACAAGGAGGAGTCAGAGACGTGCGGATCCACTTGCAAGGCTTTATTAGAATAGTCAACAAGCAGGAGTAAACGCCAGGAAACAGGAACAACGTAGGTAATCCGGGAAACAGTTCAATAATCAAGCAGTGGTCGCAAATGGCAGGCAGCAGGAATCAAAAACGGGGTACACAGTCCAGAGTCATACACAGGCAATCCAATCCAGAGAAACACGCTTAGAATAATGACCATGGGAACAATTAGACTTCGCAAGGTGGCTGTGTGTGAGAGTGGCTTAAATGCAGTCAGTAAATGTGAAACAGGTGTTTGCAGCAATCAGATCAGTGGGAAATGAGGAACAGATGTGTGCAGTGATTGGTGCAGTGGCTTATGGGGATTGTAGTCCATGAAGTGTGGTGCAAGAGTTCATGATGACAGGGAAGACCAGATACGTTACATAGCCCCTCCGCAAGGAGCGGCTTCCAGACGCTCTAACCACCTTAACCATCTTGAGGGTGGTGGAGCGGAGGCGGAACAGGGGGAGGGATGGAGGGCCAGGTCCATGTAGTGGTACTGGAACCACGAAATGAGGCGGAGCCGACGGAGGGAGAAGCCATGGAGGAGGAAGGGTTGGCTCCTGCATGGGGCCGACCGACGGAGGTAGAGCCGGTGGAGCCCGAGGCGGAACCGGAGAGTCGATGGTCCTGGGCGACACAGAGGATCCGGAGGGCCAAGGCGGAACCCAAGGCTCTGGCGACCCCGGCGGAGATGGAGGTCCGGAGGTACGCAGCGGAGCCGGAGTGACAGAGGATCGAGGCTGTGCCCACGGGAGGGAGGAGGTCCACAGAGCCGGCAGGACGGAGTGACGAGGCGCAGCCGGAGGAGTAGAGTCCAGAGGCGAAGGTGGGGTGACGACTGACCGGGGCGGAGCCGGAGAGACGATGGAGCCCGGAGGAGCTGTTGGGCCGACGGCCGACAACGGAGACGAGGGAGCACAGAGCCGGGGTGGAGCCGCAGGGTCGGAGGACCGAGGTGGAGTCCAGGACTCTGAGACTGGAGGTGATGGTGAGGGGTCCTTCAGTCTGGACACCGATGGCGACTGGCAGTCCCACGGCAAGTCCTCTGCCACGAAGGTGGGATGTGGGTGAGTAGAGGGACTGTCAGGAGACAGAGGTGGCAGGACTGGAGCAGCAGGGAGGGTGGGTGGGAACAGTCCATGCTTGAGCTCCGTGACCAGAACCGGGCAGACAGGAATCTCAGGACGACTGGATGTAACCAGCGGAGTCTCTGGAAAGCTGGGCGGAACCAGCGGAGGCTCTGGAATGCAGGGCTGAACCAGCGGATTGTCTGGAAGGTTGGGCGGAACCAGCGGAGTCTCTGGAAGGCGGGGCTGAACCAGCGGAGTCTCTGGAAGGCTGGGCGGAACCAGCGGAGTCTCTGGAAGGCAGGGCTGAACCAGCGGAGTCTCTGGAAGGCTGGGCTGAACCAGCGGAGTCTCTGGAAGGCTGGGCAGAACCAGCGGAGTCTCTGGAAGGCTGGGCGGAACCAGCGGAGTCTCTGGAAGGCTGGGCGGAACCAGCGGAGTCTCTGGAAGGCTGGGCGGAACCAGCGGAGTGGAGCGGAGCTCTTGTGAAGCGGGCTCTGGACGACGCTCTTGTGAAGCGGGCTCTGGACGACGCTCTTGAGGAGCGGGCTCTGGAGAACTGGACGACCCCAGCGGAGATTCAGGAGGGCTGGGCGTCTCCAGCGGAGACTCTGGAAGAGCAGGCTCTGAGCGAGCGGTCACTGGAGGGCGCTCTGGCGGCGCAGTCACTGGAGGACGCTCTGGCGGCGCAGTCACTGGAGGACGCTCTGGCGGCGCAGTCACTGGAGGGCGCTCTGGCGGCGCAGTCACTGGAGGGCGCTCTGGCGGCGCAGTCACTGGAGGGCGCTCTGGCGGCGCAGTCACTGGAGGGCGCTCTGGCGGCGCAGTCACTGGAGGGCTGGTTGGGAGACCAGCTGCTCGAACCGACAGCAGCGGTGGGTCCTCCACGCTAGAAATTAGCCTTTTCCACCCCGTGGTAAAGTGTGGCTGCTGTGGTTCTGGGCTAGCAGACCTCTTGTGCTGTGGCTCTTCTAGAGCTCTCACAGTAAGCGGAGAGCCGCATAACACCAACGCATAATTCATAAAGTCCTCCACCGAACACTTAAATTCCCCTCCAGGCAACAGCGATTTAATGGGTTCATTGAGTCCAAAGCGGAATAAGTCCCTCAGCCATACTTCATCATACAAAGGTACTTGAAGTGATAACCTACGAAACTGTAGTACATAATCCTCAATGGGAAGATCTTCCTGTCGGAGGAGCAGAAGTTGGTCGACTGGGTCCATGTTGTGATGCTGGTGGTTGAATAAAGCCGCTGGATCCGGGTGTGGCGAAGTCTTCTGTCACAAGGAGGAGTCAGAGACGTGCGGATCCACTTGCAAGGCTTTATTAGAATAGTCAACAAGCAGGAGTAAACGCCAGGAAACAGGAACAACGTAGGTAATCCGGGAAACAGTTCAATAATCAAGCAGTGGTCGCAAATGGCAGGCAGCAGGAATCAAAAACGGGGTACACAGTCCAGAGTCATACACAGGCAATCCAATCCAGAGAAACACGCTTAGAATAATGACCATGGGAACAATTAGACTTCGCAAGGTGGCTGTGTGTGAGAGTGGCTTAAATGCAGTCAGTAAATGTGAAACAGGTGTTTGCAGCAATCAGATCAGTGGGAAATGAGGAACAGATGTGTGCAGTGATTGGTGCAGTGGCTTATGGGGATTGTAGTCCATGAAGTGTGGTGCAAGAGTTCATGATGACAGGGAAGACCAGATACGTTACACGTTCTAATTAATGTCCAGCTATTTTAAGCTGTACAAAACAGCTTATTTTTCTGTTTGATATTGCAAATTGATGTGTCTTATATTATTTTAAAGTATTATCTTAATTATGAACACACTGGTTTGTAGTGCAAACAGTTTTACCGTTTACTGCATGTTGTTATTCGTCTCCTTATTTCCATATAGCAGCTAATAGGCCCATAGTCTTACTTTGCATTGAAGAATAAGGTGGATAGGAACAACTGAAACCATATATTAATGCAAAAAGCACATACTCTGTACAGCCTTAAAATTGTTATATTTCATCCTAACAGGACTATGATTATATTTAAATAAGTATGTTTCATTAATTGTAGGCCTATTATATAATCCTACAGTAAAAAAAAAGTGAGAAAAGTCTGTAAAGCTGGCTAATGTATGTAATCTGTAAATATACAAGGTGTTTATTGTGAGAACCGGTGAGAATGACACACTTGACGTTCCTTGAGGATCGGGCGAGTATAACAGCTTGTTTCCGCCACAGAATAAAACATTTAAAAGATAAATTGCAAGTTTACATCTCACAGTTCTGAGAAAAAAAAATCAGAATGTGAGATGTAAACGCAATTATTTTTTAAAACGTGTAATTCTGTGACGGAAACAAGCTTCCATAGGCGAGAGCGCTTCTGCAAACGACAGCAAATTTGACAAGAGTGACGAAAGGCTATAAGGAAAGTGTGTGGGGAAAGCCCTTATATGGTGATGGTGTGGGCGTGTTTTATGCAAATGACTAATCTGGTGCATTCGGCGGCTCATTTAGAATATTCCAAATTCACTAACATCAGAACGACGTTAAGAACAAATTCATGTACGTGTTGTGAGTTAGGTGGAGATCTTCAGTGAGAAGTTCTCCTGTGCGTACAAATATGCAATAATCCACACAATGATGAGTGAATGAGACCCATTGTCTAGATCTCTTTTTCTCAAATCAATCTCAAAAAGGCAGCGTAAAATCAAAGACCATCCTGGCTGTTTTGTCTGTCTTGTTAAGAAATAAAGTCTGTGAAATGTGATAAACATGAGTCTTCTCACCTATGTGATAGTATGCAGACAGCAATAGGTTACTACCTGTATCTATGTAGTGGTCTGAGCTGTTGCTTTTCAAAGGGTTGAATCCTGTGCAATATGAAGATGTGTGAAAACGCAATAGAGCTGATATTTATCTAACAACTCGTCAAAACAGGAAATGCTTTAGAAAATGTGTTTTTAACATTCAAGCACACATAAGCACTCAGCAGATGGCAGCATGTAACAAAAAAGGAGGGGAAAGAAACAAGCTCATCACTAGGGGGCGCCACTGGCATCATTACTCAAATTATAGGAAGTTACGGACTTTAAAATGTAACCAAATGTGACCCAGGAACCACCAAACCAGTCATAAGGGTCCGTTTTTTGAAATTGAGATTTATACAATATCTGAAAGCAGAATGGATAAGCTTTCCATTGATGTATGTTTTGTTAGGACAGGACAATATTTGGATATACAATATAATTACATATAGAGATACAACTATTTGAAAATCTAGAATCTGAGGGTGCAAAAAAAATATCTAAATATTGAGAAAATCACCTTTAAAGTTGTCCAAATTAAGTTCTTAGCAATGCATATCACCAATCAAAAATTAAGTTTTGATATATTTATGGTAGGAAATTTACAAAATATCTTCATGGAACATGATCTTTACTTAATATCCTAATGATTTTTAGCATAAAAAAAAAGATCATTTTGACCCATACAATGTATTTTTGGCTATTGCTATATATATACCAATGCTAATTAAGACTGGTTTCGTGGTCCAGGGACACAAATTAGGTGTGAAATACTGTTTGCTCTTGTCTTAATTAAAAAACAGACTTCATTGAGAATAAATGTTCACACATAAAAAGCGTGAGCATATAATAATACTTTAGTCATTTTAAAATGTTTTGACTTCTTCATTTCATATTTATTGAAAGAAAGAAACGTGTAAACATAACTACGTTCTGTATTATTCTGGTTAGCACCCTTACAGAAACTCACTATGGTAACCATAGCTTCCGTCCACATGCCATGGGTACCCAAGTGTGATATTGTTGTGTATTATCCACAAGTTTCACAAAAAAAAAGAAAAGAAAAAGAGAGTAAAAAAGACAACAGAAATATTCTGAAAGTGTATAGTGTTGAATAACATTTTCAGATGACTTTAGTGACTTAGCTTTTTTGGTGGAAACTGTGGTTACCATGGTAAATGTTTGTAAATCAAACAATGACTCAGATAAACTCCATTTTACTGCTACAAAACAGGTGATGGTGTATATTGATTAGTCACTGGTCTGGTGCTTGTTCTCACACACTTGTCACAAGGGTGCTATCTCAGTCATTATAAGGTTTTGACACAAATGTCACAAAGGTTACGTTACACAAAGGTGTTTCTCTACAGTAGTGTTTATATCAAAATTTAGGAGAAATGTTTTCATCTTCCACAAAGAGAAATTTTGTTAACTTACAGTACTTACAGTAGACCTGTGTATTTAACAGCATGGCTATCTGACAAACTATATAAACAAACAATAAAAAGATAGTTCACCCAAAAATGAAAATTCTGTCATTAATTATTCACCCTCATGTCATTCCAAACCCGTAAGACCTTTGTTCATCCTCCGAAAACATAAATCAAGATTTTTGATGAAATCCAGGAGCTTTCTGACCCTGCATAGACAGCAATGCAACTGACAAGTTCAAGGCCTAGAAAGGTAGTAAGGACATTGTTAAAATAGTCCATGTGACATCAGTGGTTCAACCGTAATTTTACAAATTTTTTAATGAAGCTATGAAAATACTTTTGATGTACAAAGAAAACAAAAATACCGACTGTATTTAACAATCTCTTTGCTGCCGTGTTGGTCTACTGTGTGTTCACATGGACTTTTTAATGATGTCCTTACTACCTTTCTGGGCCTTGAATGTGTCAGTTGCATTGCTATCTATGCAGGGTCTGAAAGCTCTCGGATTTCATCAAAAATATCTTAATTTGTGTTTTAAAGATGAATGAAGGTCTCACAGGTTTGAAATGACATGAGGTTGAATAATTGATAATAGAAATTTCATTTTTGGGTGAACTATCACTTTAAGACTCTCTAAAAACACATTTCGATCTAAGACTATAGTGGATTTGAGTATTTCTCAATGTACGTGATGTAGTCTGCAAGTTCACACATTTTTTTATTTCTGAATATTTCCTTTTTCCTGTTATCAGCACTCATCTGTGGTTATCCGAAGTGCTAACCGCTAATAAGCAACCATTTTTTGCTAACATGACAGAGCATAGAAAGACCAAGGCTAGGAGATTTTTGTTTTTGTGAAATCGAAGAACACACATTATACAAGTTTGCAATGTGATATTATACTATTAATAATATGGCATTAATAATAATATTACATAATTCTGGATGTAGTTTAACTGAAGTTTCTGACTAGTAGGCCTACATTTACTGACATACAGCTGTAGACTTTGTTTCCACTGTGCAAAACCACATTTAGAAATACATAAAACTATGTGTGGGCCACCATGATGGTGCACATACCGATGACACGGAGCGTTATTAATATCTGTCTGACTGACTCAGTTGTCAGTGACGTGGGATGATTTCAACTTGACTACTTGTGCGGCTTCCTGAGCTGTGGTTTCTTGTCTCGCTTTGCTATCTTTGCATGCATCACCTACACTAGAGTTGAGCTTTCCTTAGAAACACTGCGACGCAAATCGACTTTGTTGACTTTTTGTTTCATTTTTACAATTTTGAAGATTTAAAAACACGTTTAAAAAAATCCACGTGACCGTATCAGTCCTAGACATCAGATTAAAAGGTGGAGAATAGTTTCAGATAACAGTTTGTCCCACCCATAGACTTATATGAGGTGAGATCCAGTAAACAAGTTGACTAGATAACCAGCGACCTACTTCAAAAATGATCCTTGTGTTAAAAAAACAAAATGAATACATACTGCCTTACAAAGGTAAATTATAATAACAATGCCAGCACTGAAACTGGGAAAAACGTTATTTTTTAGCATAGGCACAGATATTACAATTCTGGTCTACATGATAATTTTTCATATTTTGATTTAATATTGACCAATGAATTATCAAAATTCTATATTTGTTTCTAAATAAAATAAAAATAAAAATGCTACATATGAGTTTAGGCATTACTACATATAATGTACAGTATAAAACATAGACTTTAAAACAAGTAATAACCTAAAACACAGTCTAATACTAGATGGCTGCTCTGTAAATTAATCGTCATCAGTTAGAAACCTAGGCGTCCTATTCGATAGCAATCTCTCCTTTGAAAGCCACATTTCTAGCATTTGCAAAACCGCATTTTTCCATTTTAAAAATATATCGAAATTACGACCTATGCTATCAATGTCAAATGCTGAAACATTAATTCATGCGTTCATGACCTCAAGGGTAGATTATTGTAATGCTTTATTGGGTGGTTGTTCTGCACGCTTAGTAAATACACTCCAGCTGGTCCAAAATCTTACTAGAACTAGAAAGTATGACCATATTAGCCCGGTTCTGTCAGCACTGCATTTGCTCCCTATAAAACATTCTATAGATTTTAAAATCTTAATAATTACTTATAAAGCCCTCAATGGTTTAGCTCCTCAGTACTTGAGCGAGCTTCTATCGCATTATAGTCCCTCACGTCCACTGTGTTCTCAAAATTCTGGCAATTTGATAATACCTAGAATATCAAAATCAACTGCCAGTGGCAGATCATTTTCTCATCTAGCGCCTAAACTCTGGAACAATCTACCTAACACTGTTCGGGAGGCAGACACAATCTGTCAGTTTAAATCTAGATTAAAGACACATCTCTTTAACCTGGCTTACACATAAAACATTAACACATGCCTATAACTCAAATCCGTTAAAGGATTGTTAGGCTGCATTAATTAGGTCAACCGGAACCGAAAACACCTCCCATAACATCTGATGCACTCGTTGCATCGTAAAAAGAATGGCATCTACGCTAATGATGACTTCAATAGCCGTGGATGTCAACCAGACGAGCTCCAGAGACGGATCATCAACGAAGACCTCGCCAACCTAGACCGCCATCGGTGCAACACCACAGGAAC
The DNA here is from genome assembly GCF_049309525.1 of Garra rufa. Lineage (NCBI taxonomy): Eukaryota > Metazoa > Chordata > Actinopteri > Cypriniformes > Cyprinidae > Garra > Garra rufa. The sequence continues at coordinate 27,024,918 of NC_133384.1, read as the reverse complement.
CTGATGAGTTCTCTACAATCGGACATTGGTACAAACTGCTGGTTTCGTCTGGCCAGAGGAGAACTGGTCCCCCGACTGAGCCTGGCTTCTCCCAAGGTTTTTTTCTCCATTTCTGTCACCTGTGGAGTTTTGGTTCCCTGCAGCTGTCGCCTCTGGCTTGCTTAGTTGGGTAACTTTCCAGCGATATCGTATACTATTTGAACTGAACTGGATGATGATATCACTGAATTCATTGATGAACTGCCTTTAACTGAAAATTGATTATTTGCAATAATGCGTTACTTACACACTATTGTGCTGTTTAAATACTGTGCAGTTGCTTTGACACAATCTGTATTGTTAAAAGCGCTATATAAATAAAGGTGACTTGACTTGACTGTATTAAAAAAAAAAAAAACTTTATATAGACCCTCTAAAGGGAAATGGAAATGGGAAAAAAATAGATGAAAGGAAAAATAATATATTCAAATAATATATTTTGCTCTCTCTTATAATCTCTCTTATAATATATAAGAGTCTCTTTCTCATGCAAAATTTTTGAGTTCACAAAAAGTGTGATGGAAATAATGAGGAAGGAAAACTATTTCTCCATTTCTCTCTGCTGCTTTCGCAAGTGAACACAGTACTAATAATTTTGAAATATTATTTATTATCTTATATATATATATATATATATATATATATATATATATATATATATATATATATATATATATATACATACAGTCAAGCCCAAAATTATTCATACCCCTGACTTAAAGTTAATTTTTTTCAACCAGAAAGTCTTTTTTTTATTAGAAATGACACAGACGTCTCCTAGAAGATAATAAGACGATGTACAAGAGGCATCATTGTAGAAAAAATTCTTACTCATCTTTTATTTACATTTGAACAAAAAGTGGCATGTCCAAAATTATTCATACCGATCTCAATAATGAATAGAAAATACTTTTTTGGCTATTACAGCAATCAAACACTTCCTATAATTGCTGACCAGCTTTTTGCATGTCTCCATTGGTATTTTTGCCCATTCATCTTTAGCGATGAGCTCCAACTCTTTCAGGTTGGAGGGTCTCCTTGCCTGGTCTTTAGCTCCCTCCACAGATTCTCAATTAGATTTAATTCAGGACTCTGGCTGGGCCACTGCAAATGTTAATGTTTTTGTCTGCTAACCATTTTTCACCACTTTTGCTGTGTGTTTTGGGTTGTTGTCGTGCTAAAATGTCCACTAGTGCCCAAGGCCAAGTTTCTCTGCAGACTGCCTGATGTTGCTGTTGAGAATTTTGATGTATTGTGATTAGGTTCCCTGGTCCACCGGCTAAAAAAAAAACATTAGGTTCCCACCACCATGTCTGACAGTGGGGATGGTGTTCTTAGGGTTGAAGGCTTCTCCTTTTTTACGCCAAATGAAGGCCACATCATTGTGGCCAAACAATTCGATTTTTGTTTCATCTGACCATAAAACAGAAGACCAGAAATCTTATTCTTTGTCCAGATGAGCATTTGCAAAGGCCAAGCGCTCTTTTGTGTGTCTTAACTCGAGAAGTGGTGTCCTCCTTGGTCTGCATCCGTGGAACCCAGCGGTGTGCAGTGTCTTTGGACTGTCTGCCTTAAGATGTTGCCACCAGCAGAGCCCAGATTCATCAGGATGGCCTTGGTGGTGATCCTTGGATTCTTTTTTACCTCTCTCACTATCCTTCTGGCCAGCACAGGTGTCACTTTTGGCTTCCGACCACGTCCTCTAAAATTTTTCACAGTGCGGAACGTCTTGTATTTTTTAATAATACTTTGCACTGT